>NC_047042.1:94868755-94974515 GCF_011762595.2 Tursiops truncatus
AATTTAGAGATATCCTCAAACAAGGTTTCTCAGTCCATGTTCACAGCTCTGCTGGACCTTCAGATGTCACTGTTTGGCGTTGGTCCTCCACTGTATGGGGCTTCATCTGAAATGAGCCTTTCTTGTTCTGTTTCCCGCTTAGGTAGTGTTACCGAGTCCCAGCTTGTTCTGTTAGCAGCACAACAGGCCAATCCCTCGGGAGACGAGGTGTTGAGGCAAGGAAGAGCGACTTTATTCGGAAAGCCGGTGGGCCGAGAAGATGGCTGACTAGTGTCCCCCAAAACCATCTTATCGGGGTGTGGATGCCAGTTTCTTTTATAGAACAGAGAGAGGGAGGAGGTGAGGAAGTAAAGTAAAAAGGCCATAAGTCTTGCAAAATATCTCCTGGCTTGGCCAGCATAGGGGAGGGGATGTGTTAATTTCTTCTTTTCTGCAGCCATTCACAGGTGGGCAGGGTCAGATTGTCTCCCTGTGAGCTGAACAAAGGCACTTTAGTTTAACATTCAGGCAGAGGGGCAGGGTTCCCTGAGGTAGGTCATTATGTATGGTTATAATCACAAAAGCAATGAAAAGCAAAGGTTAAAGTAAAAGCAGCAGATCCAACATGGAGTCAGATTTTGCTGTTCCCTACGACAGCAGTATAGCTTTATCATTGGCGTAAGAGGCTCAATCAGCAGCCTTACTTCTTCCATGTTAAGCTCATCTGCAGGAGACCCTGCTTGGACTCCCAAGGCTCCAGCACTCAGTGCTCATCTCTGACCTCCCAGCATGAGGTTCACTCCTTGTACAGGGATCTGATGAGGCTGCTTGAGTCCAGTATCCATCTCTGTACAAGAGTCTGGAGAACGTTTTGGTCAGTCCTATTCACCCCTGTGGTAACTAGGGTTTATAATTCTTAGCATCATCAGATAGGGGAGAGGCAGTTAGAGAAAGGAAAAGAGAGGTTTTATACCAGAATAAAGAAGAAATGGAGAACAGGAAGAAACAATGGATGCCTGTTAGATTTCAGCTCTTGGATTCCTGCAATATTGTAATTTATAAGAAATATATATTTGGTCACTCAGATGTGACCAAAAGATATTTCTCAGATATATGTAGTCTTTATCCACTCTTCCTGGCTCACAGGTCCCCAAATCCTTGGAATTTACTGAGTGATAAGAGTGATCAGAGCACCTTTTGTTATACTATTCGGTCTCTTGCCCTCAGTTCCTGAAATCACTTCAGAGCCATAAAAGTGAAATGGGCATCTTATTAGTCATAACAAGACCCTTTCTACCACAACTTTTATGTTAATGATGTGACTTTTGGGTCCTACTCCATGGTGGGGGCTGGTTGCCAGGAGAACCAAGCATGAATGGAGGGTTGGAACTTTCAGTCCCACCCCTTGACTTCTGAGGAGGGGTGAGGGGTTGAGGTTGAATTGATCCCCAGTGATCAATGATTTAATCGATCATGCCTATATAATGGAGTCTCCATGAAAACCCAAAGGACAGGGTTCAGAGAGCTTCCGGGTTGGTGAACGTGGGGATTTGCCAGAAGAGCTGCGCACCTAGAGAGGGCAGGGAAGCTCTGCACCCTTTCCCTAAACCTTGCCCTGTGCATCTCTTCCATCTGAATGTTCCTGAGTTATGTCCTTTTATAGTAAACCTGTAATCTATTAAGTAAAAATGTTTCTCTGAGTTCTGTGAGCCACTCTAGAAAATTAATCTAACCTGAGGAGGGCGTCATTGGAACCTCCAATCTATAGATTGCCCTGTGCATCTCTTCCATCTGAATGTTCCTGAGTTATGTCCTTTTATAGTAAACCTGTAATCTATTAAGTAAAAATGTTTCTCTGAGTTCTGTGAGCCACTCTAGAAAATTAATCTAACCTGAGGAGGGGGTCATTGGAACCTCCAATCTATAGCCGGTCAGTCTGAAGCATGGATGACAACCTGGACCTATGACTGGCATCTGAAGTCGGGGAGGGGGACAGTCTTGTGAGACTGAGACCTTAAGCTGTGGAATCTGATGCTCTCTCTGGGTAGATAGTGTCAGAAGTGAGTTGAATTGTAGGACACCCAACTGGTATCTGAGAATTACTTAATGGTGTGGGAACTACTCCCCCACATGCATGCACACACTGGAATTGGGTGCAGAATCCTTTCATTCCCAACATACATAATACATACACTTATATTCACAATTTCAAACATGCCCCATAAGCATGTATATATACTCCATATAAGGCAACTATCATATATATACTCAGAAATGCGTTCACCCTCTCCTAAAAGTCTCGTCTTGTTCCAAGTCCTGGAGCTCTGGGTGATACATTCTTCTTGGGTACCTGCAGATATATTTCCTAATCGTGTAGCAACTTACGCCTAAATTATACACTTAGCCACCCTAACACAACCTGGAAACAGGATAGAGGGAAAAAAGAATGATTGCCAAATATATATATATACCTTTTGGAAATAAGAGAAGGGAAAACAGCATACATGGTCACTGTGCCCTATATTTGTGGTCTCTGTTCCTTGGTTAGGCACCCTCACCTCTCCAAGCTCTGCTCCATGGGAGAGTCTCCGATGGCATCCTCTTGTGTGGCTCATCTGAGAGCAGCTTTGGGGAGCATTTCCCTGTCGGGTACCTGACAATATTTCTAAGGGATCCTAAGTGTTTGCCTAAATATTTGTTGAGTGAGTGCCTAAATAAAGAAATATAAATGCATGGTAGAACCTGTGAGATTTATCTGCCTGAATTACTGGGCTTGTTAAGTTATCACTCCCACTTCTGAGTCACAGAAGTACTGCCAGGGAGAACTACAACATTGCATTTTAAGGTTTTTTTTGATATAATAGATACTTTAAAAACCAAACTGAGCTCAAAGAACTATACTAGTTCTATGGATTGTCAAATATTCTTCTGTTTTTTTCAGTATACTGAGTGATTTCACAGTATGCTCACCAAGATGCTGGGGCTTGCCAGTTAAAGCCCACATTGAAATGTTATGAAAAAGAACAGTTTATTGTTATCATAGATACTGTACATAACACAGCAATTTGCTTCTTGAAAGCTAATTACAAAAGTTGTTTGAAATAAGCAAACCCTTATTCAGCAGCTCAGGGATGAGAACAGCTGTATAAATACCGCCCCAGCAATGGCAAGAGAGTAGGAAAAAAACAGGTTACTTAAAACTTCAAACAAAGAGTAAAAAAAAAAAAAAGAAAATGAATTCCCTTAGCTCTTTATAGTGACTATAATGAACATTCAAGGACATAATGTTCCAGGTTTTTGGCATAATTTTGAAAGACACTTTTGACATGACAATGGATTGTATTAGAATTATAAAGTTCTGAGTATCTATTTTATTAATTGCATCTAAACTTCCTGAATCTCTTCCATTCTCACCGTACACTCATGTAGCATGTTGAATCATGTTAATTTTCTCTAGGTAAAGGATGCAAAAGATATACCAACACAACAGATGGCATTTGAAGGCCAACAATCTCACTTAATGGAATAAATTGGCACCTATAATATCATCTCAGTAAACCTGTTCTTTTTTGTATGCATCAGGAAGTAATTTGTTTTGAAGTCAAATTACTTTACTCCAGGGACCTGATTGTGCATACCCTAGAAAAGCCAGTTTCTTAACTGAGTGATCAGCTCTATTCCCAGACTATAATTTAGTCACTTTACCTTACCATGAGATAAGGCCCAGCGGCATTGCCCCAAAAAGGAAAAGTAAGAATTTCACAAGTTAATGGAGACCTGACAATCCAGAACATGTGCCTTTAAGGATTAAATATAGCAACAGCACGACCATTTCATCAGGGCAAGCTCTTTAATCCACCAGATTACTAGTCAGAGACTTCAAACATAGAGTAAGAATCACTTGATTTATAGCCTCTTTTCACCAACAATAAAGCCAGTTCCTACACTTAACAATAAGTGCTCCTATTGTTCAAGAAAATTTATTTTTTCCAAAAGAGAAAGTTATTTAGGCAACAGAAAAATAAGGTTATTTGTTGAGTTAAAAGAGCCCAGTGGAGTTATAAATATATATGCACACTGCATAGATAATCTCAACCGAGCTTCACTTGAAACTTCTCAACAGTCTCTCTACACTCATAATAAATCCTGGCCAAGCCTAATTAAATTGGAGTTCAGGATCACTAGTATTTTATCTTTTACAGAACTTTTAACAGCCTCTTCATTATTCACTGGAGTGGGTGGAACACACATATAAATAGCAGAGAATAATGCAATATTTATTATCATCTTTCTGGTAGACTATTTTACAGAGTTAGCAGCTTTTGAAATCTCAAAATTAGAGTTGTTTTCAGTATTTAGAACCATACTGAGCAAACAGGATATCATGAGTATTTATTGATGAATTAATTAAACAAATATTTTGAAGCATTTGAGCATACATGTTATTTTTTATTTTTTATTTTTTTTGCGGTACGCGGGCCTCTCACTGCTGTGGCCTCTCCCGTTGTGGAGCACAGGCTCCGGACACGCAGGCTCAGTGGCCATGGCTCACGGGCCCAGCCGCTCCGCGGCATGTGGGATCTTCCCGGACGGGGGCACGAACCCGTGTCCCCTGCATCGGCAGGCGGACTCTCAACCACTGCGCCACCAGGGAAGCCCCTCATCTATTTTTTTCAATGATTCTTTCTCATTCTGTTATAGCCTCCTGATCATGGATATTTCCAAAAAGTTTTGTCCCTTGGGAAGAGTCCATACTCAACAATTGAATCCCTACTTCAGTTATTACTAGCAGACTGATGCTATCAAATACACAATCTCAGTTTTGATGCACTGTGCTTAGATATGGGAAATACAAAAGGTACATAAACATACAGTGTAGAATTTAAAATAACTTTGCTAGGGGAGAAAACCTCAGACAGAGGGTAAATATCTTAGAGAGATAAATTGATTGATATATAGACTAGGAAAGAAAGAGAGTTGGGGGAGAGACTGAAAAGGGCTGTAAATGACAGATAAAGGTAATGTTTAACCTGCTGGGGGCAATATCATAAATCGTGGGCACAATAATTTCTGCAGTGCAAGCACAGTGTGTTATTCTTAGTAGTCATTTAATATATTCCTGGACACTCATTCCATATTTACATAGAAAGAAACATATTACCTTGAGTCTGGTGACACGATTCCATTCTTGGGCTTGACACTAAAGGCTTTGGGCCTTGGAATCCTCCAATGTAGAAGGTGGCACTCAAATATTGCCATGGAATAATTTCCAAGTATCCTTCCAGAAGCAAAATTCAGTTGTTCTATGTGAACATAATGTTTTAAAGTCAAATTACAGAATGGGTTTTAAGGAATGTTAAAATTTATTTTCATATATTTTATTTTTCTCATTAGGACTATGATGAATTGAATTTCTTCCTCCGTTTCTGCTACAGAAACGATGTGTGGATCTTTGTATCAGTTGAGGCTTTTGATTGGAAGCCACAAACCCAACTTAACTCAGCGTAAGCAAAAAATGCAAAAAAAAACCCAACTCAAAACACCAAAAACAAACAAATACACTCAAAGAACCCCCAAAATGTTAGCTTTCGGAAATAAAAAAAAGAGTAGAAGCCAAATTTCCAAACAGGCAGGAGCAATTTTCCCAAAGGATCTCAGGAACTTTGAGAACAGAGACCTGAAGGCAAGCAGAATTCTATCATCTCTGCTTCGTTCTGCCTGTTGGCTTCATTCTCACTTTGCAGACAACCTTTCTCCAGTTGGTGAGACACATGGAAATCAATAGCTCCCAAGAGTCAACTTTCAAGTCTTCAGTTCCAAATGGAGACTTATTTTGACTCTCTGGATGTCAAAATCCAAAATCCCAGAGAAAAGACTCATTGGCCAAGCTTGAGTCAAGTGTACAATTAACTGTGATCAAGGATGTCTCACATAGAATAAGAACAAGTCAGCTCCTTCGTTACTAGTATAGTTGGGTGGGGTTAATGAACCGACAATACAAGAGGAGTATGCGAGGAAGCAATATCGTAGTGGTCCACTGTGATTTCTGAACCTTACTTATTCCAGAATCAATTAAGACATGTCTGTAAAAACATATTTTAAAGACAATGCAATTTTATTAAAGGCTATCATCAAACTGTGAGTTCCTGAAAGCCTGGAGAGAATGCCTAACATAGTGCTTTGCACAGAGTAGATGCTCAATAAATGCCTCGAATTAAGTTGCTTTAAGTAGCCACCTGAATAAGATGCTGTGTAAAACTCATTAGACAGACATGATTCTGAACTCTCGGACCTTATTACTATAAAAGGGACAAGATTAGTAAAAAAAAAAAAAAAAAAAAAAAAAGTGAATAAAACCAAGAGAAAAAAATTGCATAGTGGAAAAAATCTTAGATTCATAGAAAGAGGACTTGTTTTGATATGTGTACCATAGACTTTCTCTTTGGTTATTCTTTGGCAAATGTCTCAATTGTTCTCAGCCTCACATTTATCATTTTTGAAATTAAAAAAATTATCTATGTCTCTAGGTTTGTGAAAACTCAAGGGAGAGCTCTTTGTAAGTGGGAAGCAGCTACACAGATCTGCAGGATATTCGTATTAGTGTGGCATAGGGAATGAATGGCAACACCTCGACGCAATCCTTCTCATCAGAAGGTTCCTCTTTAAGAGCTATTTTCAGAAGCTTAGAAAATAGCCATTAAAACTAATGTTTGTGTTCTTTTTAAATAATTCAAATAGGCTACTAGTTCAGAGCAGTTAAAAACAAATCTCAAACAAAAGGAAACTAGATAGTTCTTTTCCAGAATAAATAGGACCATTCAGCTCAAAGGATGCGGCAACCCCATACTAATTGAGAAAGTGTTTTCTTTCTTATTATGGGATTAAACTATTGTCTTAGTCTGCTTGAACTATCACAACAAAATACCGCAGACCACGTGGCTTAAATAATAGAAATTTAATTTATTAAAGTGCTGGATGCTGGGAAGTCCAAGATCAAGGTACAGGTTGATTTGTTTCTGGTGAGAGCTCCCTTCCTGGCTGGCAGATGGCCACCTTTTTGCTGTATCCTCACACAGCACAGAGAGTGAACTCTGTGGTGTCTCTTCCTACAAGGACATTAATCCCCTGAGATTAGGGCTCCATTCTTAAGACTTTGTATAACCTTAACCTTTGTGTAAGTTCCTTACTTCAAATACAGTCATACTGGAGGTTAGCCTTCAACATATTAATTTTGGGGGGACATAATTCAGTTTACAGCGATGGGGGTCACTGTCCACCTGGCTGAAGCCTTCTCAGGAGCCCTCAAACCTGTTGATCTACACTTGGGCATGGTATTGGGTGAAGGGAAGAATGATTTGTAAGAAGAGATTTCTTTCTATAGGAAGAGGTAGTGGTTTCCCCAAGGGAAAAGCACTGGAAATTCAAGCATAAAGATTTAAGGAGCCACTTGGTAAATGAGACATAATCCTGAGGATGGCGGGAGGTGGGCATTTTGAACCAGAAGTTTAGGGTTTACATTTTTATTTACTTTTACTTTAGAGTTACAAGGAGAAGTCCAGTTTAGCTAGAACTTTAACCTTTTTCTTCCTACTGTAATTCTCTTTTGAGAGTGTCTTAACTCTTTAGTAGAGCAATTCATATATATACTTAAAGTTGATATTCCATCACTACACAGTGTTATGGCCATACTAATTGTTAAAATATTTAAACTCTTCCTTACTTATCATGCTGCCCTGAGATCCCCTAAATGTTCCTTTGCCTACCATCCCAGCCATTCTAGACTCATCCCTAGGACCCCTGGCTTCCTCAGTATCCAACAAGTAAGTGGTTAACTGCTGACATATCATGGGAGCCTCCAGGACACTAGGGTAACAATAAAGTCCCTCATGTCTTTCTTATAGATTCATGCTCCTGCAGTGCCAGTCATTAAATATTTTGAATATTTAATGTATCTTGCACATATAAATACCAATGTACTAATCTTGGGGATTCTGAAGGAACAGAAAGGCAAGAGGGAAGAAAGCTTATTTCACCCTCATCTCTTTTCAAGGTCCACTGGTGACAGACACCACCTTAACAAGTAGGCTGCTACCGAGAGGTCATGGCCACATCTACTTCAGAGGATCTGTTACAATAAAAGTGGGAGCTAAAAGAAAGATGGAGAAAGCTAAAAAACACTCGAGAGAGGACAGATGCAAGAAAGATAACTTTCTGTTTACCCCTTAAATTAGAGGGTACAGTGAAGTACACTCCTGGGTTATATTAGACAACGCTGGATGGAGACACAGAGTTTGCTCTTATGTTTCAACAATGCATTGAACGGTGGAATAAATGCATTTATGGTTCTGATTTCCCAAGGCTCTATTTTCCAGTGCTCAAATTTTTAGCATAGTAGACCAAGGCTCGGGTTCAGGTAGCCTCCAGCCAAGGGAAATACTATGGAGAAGCTACTCAAGAGTTCTTAGGTGAAATTAGAGGGATTAGAACCACTTTCTTAAACATATATTAATCTAAGTAGTTAATTAAGACCTGATGGATATAAATAATCTGCCCAGAACACTGTGGTGACCACAAGCTACTGTACTGCTTTGAATCACTAAAAATTACTCACTGCTTTAATTACATTTTTTACTATTTTCTCCTTATCTGGATGAAGTGTATGTATTTAAAAATCAAATAATAGTATATCTGGAAGGAAACTAGAGCTCACTCATTCAAACTCCCTTATTTTAGAGATGGGGAAACCAAGGTCAAAGCGCTTTAAGAGCCACATTTTCCAAACCTAGATCCAGTGCTGTTTCTACAAGTGCACCTTTGTTAAGAGCACCATATTGTTATTTCTGTGATTGTTTGGGTTAAAAAGTAACAGACAAATAGACAGCTAGTGGGAAGCAGCTGCATAGCACAGGGGGATCAGCTCGGTGCTTTGTGACCACCTAGAGGGGTGGGATAGGGAGGGTGGGAGGGAGACGCAAGAGGAAGAGGATATGGGGATATATATGTATACGTATAGCTGATTCACTTTGTTATATAGCAGAAACTAACACACCATTGTAAAGGAATTATACTCCAATAAAGATGTTAAAAAAAAAAGTAATAGACTTATAGATGGCCAAAAAGCATGTGAAAAGATGCTCAACATCACTAATTATTACAGAAATGCAAATCAAAACTACAATGAGATATCACTTCACACTGGTCAGAATGGCCATCAATAAAAAATCTACAAACAAGAAATGCTGGAGAGGGTATGGAGAAAAGGGAAACCCTCTTGCACTGTTGGTGGGAATGTAAATTGATACAGACACTATGGAGAACAGTATGGAGGTTCCTTAAATAGCTAAAAATAGAACTACCATATGACCCAGCAATCCAACTCCTGGGCATAAACCCAGAGAAAACCATAATTCAAAAGATACATACACCCCATGTTCACAGCAGCACTATTTACAATAGCCAGGAGAAGGAAGCAACCTAAATATCCATCAATAGAGGAATGGATAAAGAAGATGTGGTACATAATACAATGGAATATTACTCAGCCATTAAGAAGAATAAAATAATGCTATTTACAGCAACATGGATGGACCTAGAGATTATCATCCTGAGTGAAGTAAGTCAGACAGATACAGACAAATATCATATGATATCACTTATATATGGAATCTAAAAAAATGGTACAAATGAACTTAGTTACAAAACAGAAATAGAGTCACAGATGTAGAAAACAAACTTATGGCTACCAGGGGGTAAGGGGAAAAGAGATAAATTGGGAGATTGGGATTGACATATACACACTACTATATATAAAATAGCTAACTAATAAGAACCTGCTGTATAGCACAGGGAACTCTACTCAATACGCTGTAATGGCCTATACAGGAAAAGAATCTAAAAAGGAGTGGATATATTAGGTTGGTCAAAAAGGTCGTTCGGTTAACGAATACGTTGTTCAATTAAGTTCTTGGTGAAAATGAAAAATGTCTTTTATTTGTACTTAAAACTGAACGAACTTTCTGGCCAACTGAATATGTATATGTATAACTGATTCACTTTGCTGTACACCTGAAACTAACACAACATTATAAATCAAGTACACTCTAATAAAATTTTTTTTAAAGTTATAGACTATATGAGTAGTGCCATTACATTGTACGAGGTCAATCCTTCACACTGGTACATGAAGGCTGATTTATAGTAGACTTATTTAAATATCTTTGGACATCCCTTATGTGCTGGGTACTGCGATATGTAGCATGCACATGCACCTTGGTAAGTCATGTCAGTTATATACTTAGAGTATGAACCATGTGAAGAAGGTGGCAGGGTAAAGATGGTGTCTTATTGGGACGAAAAACTACATTCCTCAGTTTAATAGTGCATTCTCCCCCAACTGAGCGAGGTGGACCTGTACACCTCTTTGCCCTGCCTAACTCTGTCTGGTAGAGAGCATGAAACTCTTGCTCTCAGAATTGTGGTTATCCATTCTTGCCTTAGGATTCTCTTCTCCCAAGGGTTCTTTATCTATTTGCATGATTTCCCAGAGAACTGGGAATGCATTGTTGAAGAAAACAGACGAGTTTCCTGACTTCGAGCGGTTTACATAAATGTTACAAGGGAAAGAGGCATTAAACAGGTAATTAAACAAACTATTATCTAATTACTGCTGTAATTATGCTTTAGGTATAGAAAGAAATAAAGATTTTACTCTCCTCAAAGTTATACTAGGTCTAGAAGTTGAATAAGTCTTAATTGAACTTCCAAAGGAAGAGTAATAATACTGTTCATTTATCAATGTCAGATACTGCATGTAAATTATCTTGAATCCTCATGACAATTCTGAAAAATAAATATTTCCCATCTTACAGGTAAGTAAACAGAGGTTCAGAGAGTCTAACTAACTTGTTCTTAATGCTTTACAGTTAATTATGCTAGTGTTGGGATTTGAACATAGGCATCTCCAACAGCTACACGTGGGCTTTCCATGATCACACTGCTTCTGTCGACTATGACACGCAGTCGTAGGAAAGTTGGGAATTTACTCTCTTACCCTTAAACATAAGGATTCTTTTAGTTTTGAGTTTCAAGGTTAGGTTATCCTAAAACTCAGTAAATATCTACCAATTAATTGACTTCTAAGCTAGAAAAGTGCTCCCTTCTTTCCACTTTTGATGCCCATACATCTTGCTAGGCTGAGTACCATACTGGTGGGAGTGATTATGGAAAAAACTGACAATTCCTTTTGTTCATTTACTAATATTAAAGCATTTTCATGCCTCATCAGAAGCCAGTATTTCACGTACTCTATATATATATATATATATATTTTGTTTTTTTTTTTTCGGTATGCGGGCCTCTCACTGTCGTGGCCTCTACCGTTGTGGAGCACAGGCTCCGGACGCGCAGGCTCAGCGGCCATGGCTCACGGGCCCAGCCGCTCCGCGGCATGTGGGATCCTCCCGGACCGGGGAACGAACCCGTGTCCCCTGCATCGGCAGCCGGACTCTCAACCACTGCGCCACCAGGGAAGCCTGTATATTTTAAAAATAACAATTCTTTCACTGAACTGAATTGTTTTTCTCCTCTTCAAGCACACCCACCTCCATAACAGAAATCCAGTTTTTAGCTATTGTTTCTGAATGAGTCTCAGTTGGTCCTAGCATTTTTAATTGCAAGTGAAATTTAAACCCACTTATTGTTACATAAACCACCTACCACTCAACCATATAGCAAATAAGGTGTAATTTTGTAATTAATAATATAATAACACTTCCTAGACTATGATCATGAGGCAATACAGAGAAGCTATTCTTCCCACAGTAAAGGAAATAAATTCAAAGCCAAAAGACTGGATATTAACAGAGGGCTTATAGCAGCGAATTCTCTTTCTTTTTTTTATTCTGGTAAAATATACATAACATAAAATTTACCACTTTAGCCATTTTCAAGTATATAGTCAATGGCATTAAGTAATTCACAATCTTATGCAACTACCACCACCATCATATCCAGAACTTTTTCATAACCCCAAACTGACTTTGTACCTATTAAAAAATGACTACCTATTCCTCCCTCCTAAGCCCCTGGCAACTATCATTCTACTTTCTGTCTCTATGAATTTCACTACTGTAGGTATCTCATGTATGTTGACTCATGAAATATTTGTCCTTTTGTATCTGGCATAAAAAAAGTAAAAGAATTCATTACTATTTTTTATGTGTATTACATGCTTAAATGATAAAATTTTGGCTACAATGGATTAGATGAAATTTATTATTAAAATTAATTTTACCTGTTTGTTTCCTTTTACTTTTTTAATGTAGTTCCCAGAAAAGTTAAAACTTTGTATGACTCAAATCATGTTTTTTTTTGTTTTTTTTGCGGTACACGGGCCTCTCACTGCTGGGGCCTCTCACTGCTGTGGCCTCTCCCGTCGCGGAGCACAGGCTCCGGACGCGCAGGCTCAGCGGCCATGGCTCACGGGCCCAGCCGCTCCGCGGCATGTGGGATCTTCCCGGACCGGGGCACAAACCTGTGTCCCCTGCATCGGCAGGCGGACTCTCAACCACTGCGCCACCAGGGAAGCCCTCAAATCATGTTTTTATTGGACAGTGCTGATGCAGAATCAGTTCTTAGGAAAATTGCCCTCAGGTTTGCTTTACTGATTTATCCATTCTATTCAACTAACAGGAGATGAGCCTATCCAAAGGAATAACTCTCCAATTGTGAAACATCCAGCAAGGCAAGGATGATTAATATTTTGGATGTTCTCTTCAAGTCTTACAGTAGAAGAGACTGCATCTGAATCCTCTTACCTTGAATCTCGAGGTTGTCATGATAATACTCCTCCTTTTAAAATGAACAGCAATTATAGGAAGTCATAAGCTTTCCTCTCTGACATTTTTCTCCTCTATTGGCATTACCTCTCTTCATTAGGAACTTTATGTTCACAGGGACTCACTTTATTTGTTAGAAAATGTTTCCTAAGTTCCCATTAGGGATTTGTTTAAAAGGTCTCAAGGTAGAAAGCACACTGCATGTGCACTAACGGACTCTACTGTTTTCATGATTAGCCTCTCAGAAAAATACTACCCAGTCCTTAAAAGAGCAAAAGGAAACATTTGGCCCATCTATTCAAATCAACACCACTGTAAGAGCCAGGAGTCCTGCAGTCTCTCCTCAGCCCACACAATGCTCTTTCTACCTCTAGAACAGAAGTTCCAAGGGTAAACAAGGTCAGGCCTTGAAGCTAAAGCAGTAAAAGAAATTGTAAGTCATAATTATTTAGGTAGGTGGAATATTACATATACTTTTTCCTACTTCAGCTATTTTAATACATAATCTTATTACACTTAGGTGTTATGGTTCTGCCTCACAAGACACTTTATCTGAATATGTGCCTCTTTTCAGCTTCTTAGGTTCAGCCCCAAAGAACACTTTCTGTTACCAGTGACCACGTCATTTTCTTAACCTGAAAGGTAAACTATTTAAAAAAAGGTTTTGTAGATGTTTTAGGCACTTTTAATTTAAATATGATGTTTTCTTCTCAGACATATGCAGATTTCAGAATCATTGTCCAGAATATAAGATACTCAAGTACTTACATTTGAAACTTCCCACTTACAATGGTCTGAGTGGTGAGATTTCCCTTGTGGACAAATGGAGGGAATATAGATCTAGATCACTGATTCTACTTAAGGAAAATTCTATTTTGAAAGTCAGTGCAAGGTGGGGAAATGAAGTGAGGTTAATGGCAGGGGTGGCAAGGAGGAATGTGAGTGGGAAACAGAAACGGAGGTGTAATAGGGAACAGGGAGGTGGGGAGTTGTGAAAGGTAAGGTAGGAGATAAGAGGGAAAGAGGAGAAGTTGAGGAAGAGCCAGAATTTGGAGAAAAGGAAAGAAAAAAGAAAGAGGAATTGAAAATTCAAAGGAGGGACAGAAGAAACAATCAGAGAAAGATATAGGAAAAAGGAAAAGGGAGGGATTGGAGAAGAGATTACAGAAGAATCAGGCTTCTTATGCTTTATGCCTGTTTTCTGAAGCACAGGATTTTACTTGAAAAAAAGACTCACAAAGGTGAAATAAAAACAATATCATATATTCATTTATTATGTCAATGTTGTTGCCAAAATAATGTACAGGCTTTTCCACTTATCAAATCGTTAATGTTTGTTGTTTTTTTTTCAGATATGTGCAATAGTTATAAATTGCTTCACATTACTTAGAGTGTAAATGATGTCATTTTGGGGCTTCTATTCTGGCATAGGAAGACCCTGAATTCATCTTCTCCCAGAGAGACACCAAATCTACGTCTACATATAGAGCAATTCCTCCTGAAGAAGAACTGAGGGCTAATGAAAGAGCTTCTGCACAACAAATGATAAAGGGACCACACAGAGACGAGTAGGAGAGATGGAGACATGGTACTGACAATAACCCCATCCCCAGCACAGTGACCTGCAGTAGGGAGGGGTCCATGAATAGACTTGTGTGCTCTGGGACCAGAGAAAATACAGCATTTTAAAGGACACCTAGACTACACATGAACAAAATCTATTTACTAACCCTACAGCATCTGCCAAATGGGCAAGGAATGGCTGGAACTTTGTTCAGGGATGGAGGTGCCAGACAGCACCTCTTTTGGTTTTCCACCTCCACCCTGATAGTGTGGGCAGGAACACAGTCCATGCACTCTAACCAGCCTGCCAAGGCTTCTCCAGAACCCAGGCTCCTGACCCACACCAGCTATAGCCATCCGCCCAAGGCAGCCTCAGTGCATCATGCACTGGACTCCCCAGCCCATGCCCACCCCAACTCCAGCAGGCCTGCCAAAGCTGCCCAGGATATGCGGTCTATGTGGGGGATGCTCCTACATAAGCTATGACATCAAGGCTCAGAGAGGTAGCTGTTGTACTTAATTCACAGAAACAAACACAGAAAGTCAGATAACATGATGAGACAGAGGAATATGTTCCACATAAAAGAACAAGATAAAACCCCACAAAAAACCCCAATAAAACACAGAAAAGTAATTTACCTGATAAAGGGTTCAAAGTAATAGTTATAAATATACTTAACAAATGTGGGAGAAAAATGGAGGAACACATGGGAACTTCAACAAAGAGTTATAAAATATAAGAAAGAACCAATTGGAGCTGAAGAATACATTAACTGAAATAAAAAATACACTAGAAGAAATCAACAGCAAATTAGCTAATACAGAAAAACAGACCAGCGATTTGGAAGACAGAAGAGTGGAAATCACTCAAGCAGAACAGCAAAAAAGTAAACAGAATTAAAGAAAATGAGGATAGTTTAAGGGACCTCTGGGAAACATTTAGCATACTAGCATTTGCATTACATTATGCTAGCATACTAGCATTTGCATCCCAGAAGGAGAAGAAAGACAGAAACAAGAACATTTTCAAATAAACAATACAACTTTACACCTAAAGCAATAGCAAAAAGAACCAACAAGGCCCAAAGTTAGTGGAAGGAAGGAAATAATAAAAATCAGAGCAGAAGTAAATGAAATAGAGACTAAAAAAACAACGGAAAAGATCAGTGAAACTAAGCTGGTTCTTTGAAAAGATAAAATTGCTAAACTTTACCCAGACTCATCAAAAAAAAAAAGAGGGAAGGTATAAACAAAATCAGAAATGAAAGAGAAGGTACAATCAATATCACAGAAATACCAAGAATAAGAGACCACTATGAATAATTATATGCCAACCAATTGAATCACCTAAAAGTAATGGATGAATTCCTAGAAGCACACAATCTTCTAAGACTGAATCAGGAAGAAATAGAAAATCTGAACAGAATGCTTACTAGTAATAAAATTGAATCAGTAATTAAAAAAAACTTCCAACAAACTAAAGTCCAGGACCAGATGGTCTCACAGATGAATTCAACACATTTAAAGAAGAGTTAGTGCCTATCCTTCTCACACTATTCTCAAATTTGAGGAGGAAGGAAATCTTCCAAACACATTCTGAGGCCAGCACTACCTGATACCAAAACCAGACAAAGACACTATAAAAAAAAGAAAATTACCAGTCAATATCCCTGATGACCATAGTTGCAAAAACCCTCAGCAAAATATTAGCAAACTAAATTCAATAATATATTAAAAGGATCATACATCATGATTTAAGTGGGACATATTCCAGGTATGCAAAATTGTTCAATATCCAAAAATCAATCATTGTGATATATCACATTAAGAAAATGAGGAATAAAAATCATACAATCATCACAATAGATGCAGAAAAAGTGTTTAGTAAAATTTAACATCCAATTATGACAAGAAGTCTCATAGAGGGAACATACCTCAACGTAATAAAGACCATATATGACAAACCCGTAGCTAACATCATAATCAACAATGAAAAGCTAAATGCTTTTCCTCTATCAGAAACAAGATAAGAATGCCCACTTGCCACTTTTATACAACATCGTTTTGGAAGTCCTAGCTATAGCAGTGAGTCAAGAAAAAGAAACAAAAAGAATCCAAAGTAGAAAGGAAAAAGTAAAACTGTCATTATTTGCAGATGATATGATACTATACTATATAGAGAAAATTCTCAAGACTCCACCAAAAAAATTATTAAAACTAATATATTAATTCAGTAAAGTTGCAGGACACAAAATTAATACACAGAAATCTCGACTTTCTACACACTAAAAAAAAAATTACCAGAAAGAGAAATTAAGAAAATAATCCCGTTTATAATTGCATCAAAAAGAGTAAAATACTTAGGAATAAATTTAACCAAAAAGGTGAAAGACCTGTACTATGAACACTATAAGACACTGATGAAAGAAACTGAAGATAACACAAATAAATGTAAATATATACCATGCTCATGGATTGGAAGAATTAATATTGTTAAAATGATCACATTCCCCAAGGCAATCTACAGATCAGTGCAATCTCTATTTATATACCCTCACCATTTTCACAGAACTAGAACAAATAATCTTAAAATTTGCACAGAACCACAAAAGACCTCAAATAGCCAAAGCAATATTGAGAAAGAAGAACAAAGTTCTGATTTCAAACTATACCACAAACCTACAGTAGTCAAAACAGTATGGTACTTGAACAAAACCAGACATATAGATCAATGGAATAAAATAGACAGCTCAGAAACAACCCCACACCTATATGGTCAATTAATCTACGATAAAGGAGGCAAGAATATACAACAAGGAAATGACAGCCTCTTCAGTAAATGGTGTGAAAACCAGAAGGCTACATGCAAAAGAAAGGAACTGACCATTGCCTTACACCATATACAAAATAAACTCAAAATGGATTAAAGACTTAAATGTGAGACGTGAAACCATAAAACTCCTGGAAGAAAACATAGGCAGAACACTCTTTTTTTTATATATTTTTTTTTGCGGTACGTGGGTCTCTCACTGTTGTGGCCTCTCCCGTTGCGGAGCACAGGCTCCGGACGTGCAGGCTCAGTGGCCATGGCTCATGGGCCTAGCCACTCCGTGGCATGTGGGATCTTCCCAGACCGGGGCATGAACCTGTGTCCCCTGCATCGGCAGGTGGACTCTCAACCACTGCGCCACCAGGGAAGCCCCCAGAACGCTCTTTGACACCAGTCTTAGAAATATATATATATTACTGAAGAAAAGAAACAGTGGGTCTATATCAAACTTAAAAGCTTTTGCAAGTAAAGGAATCTGTTAACAAAATGAAAAGGCAACCTACTGAATTGGAGAAGATATTTGAAAAAAATATATCTGATAAGGGAGTAATATCCAACATATACAAAAAACTCATACAACTCAGTATCAAAAAACCAAACAACCCAGTTAAAAAATGGGCAAAGGACCTGATCAGACATTTTTCCAAAGAAGATGTACAGATGGCCAACAGGTACCTGAAAAGATGCTCATCACTAATCATCAGGGAAATGCACATCAAAACCACAATGAGATATCCCCTCATATATTTAGAATGGCTATCATCAAAAAGACAAGAACTAACTAGTGTCGGTGGGGATATGGAGAAAAGGAAACTCTCATGCACTGTTGGTGAGAATGTAAACTGGTATAACCTCTATGCAAAACAGTATGGAGGTTCCTCAAAATATTAAAAATAGAACTACCATATGTTCCAGCAATTCCATCTCTGGGTATTTATCTGCAGAAAATGAAAACACTAATTTGAAAAGATATATGCACCCCAATGTTCATTATAATGTTTTTTAAGAATAGTCAAGATGTGGAAGCAACCTAAATCATTGATAAATGTGTGAATAGAGAAAATGTGCCATATATATATATGGACTTAGAGGATATCATGCTAAGTGAACTAAGTCAGGCAGAGTAAGGCAAATACCATATGATTTCACTTAGATGTGGGGTCTAAAAACCAAAACAAACGCACAAACATAAAACAGAAACAGACTCATTGCTACAGAAAACAAACTGGTGGTTGCCAGAGGGAAGAGGGGTGGTGGATGGGTGAAGTAGGTGAAGGAGATTTAGAGGCACAAACTTCCAGTCATGAAATAAGCAAATCATGGAGATTTACAGCATAGGGAATATATTCAATAATATTGTAATAGCTTTGTATGGTGACAGATGGCAACTAGACTTATCGTGGTGATCATTTCTCAACGTATAAAAGTACTGAATTACTATGTTGTAAACCTGAAACTAATATAATATTGTAAGTTAATTATACTTCAATTAAAATATGCCCCCCTTCTTTTTTCTTTTATTACAAAAAGTGCAAGATGCTCCCCTCTTGTCCTCGAAAAGAAAAAATATTTTGGCAAGAAGTCCAACATGAGTTACTGTTTTAGTTGTGATCTTTTACTTTCTCTGGAATTTTTCAAGGATTCACAGGTCTTTAAAGAGCTCCATCACTTTTCTGACTTCCTAGGAGGGAAGAGCTCTGGTCTTCTGGGCTGTGACTAACACCACTGCTGAGGTTGCTTTCAGTCCTACTGTGAACTGGGAGTGAGCTGGTCACCCACCATCACTCTGTGACTGCTGCTTGGTGCCATGGCCAAGCTCCATACCCAGAAGATTAGCAGATTTTGTCTGCTAAGTATAGGCCTAGGGGCCTGCCAGAAGGCTCCCTAAGCAGCTCCCATCAGTAAGTAGCACCTCACCACCATCCTGAAATCCTCCCATCTCCATTTGAGGAGGCTCAAGGCTCTACCCACAAAGTTTCTATAATCTTTCTCCTTCAGATTCCAGGCATCCATCTAAGGACAAGCTGCCTCTATCTTTTCATCATTTCTTCTTTCAATAAAATAAAACAAACCTTAACTTTTTATCATACACATTTCTCCACCAATAGAACTTGATGACTAATCAGCTAGTGTTTGATTTCTTAAGAAGCCAGACTTCAGACACAAGTAACACAAAAGAGATTGCTTATCTTTCTCATTGATCAAGAGGGCTTTGTACTTAAAAACAAAAAGCCTTGTAAATCTCCTAGGAGGGATAAAATAACCTTTCCTACATTCCAGATGAATCTAAAGTGGTGAAAATACAAAACAAGATAATTATTTAACAGGTTACCTTTTAATAATATTTTTTGCTAAATGTATAAAATGTTTTATATAAGTCCTATTACTTAATGCTAAAAATCCTGCAAAAGTATTACATAAAATTTTTTTTTTGGACGAAAGAACTAAGGTTCAGAGCAATTAAATAACTCATTGAAGATCACACCAATAGTAAGTAATAGAGTCTGGATTCAAGCTCAGATCTGACCTCGGAGCCTATATCAGTTATACAATGCCATACATTAAGAAGTAATTAAGCCAGGTAAAATCCAGGTGAACTCCACTCATTTAGAAACCTAGTCTTCCAAAGAACCATATTTAAACAATAGGGAATTATAGGCATATAAATTAGAGGTCTAGTTAAACTTTGATATAAACTTAGAAAAGATCAAATCCATTTCTTTTTATACCAAATAGAAATGTCTGAGAAATTGTTTTATTAATAAGCTTTGACTCTCTTTGTAGGTAAAATAAGAGATAAAATCACAAATGGTCAAAAAAGGGGCCACAGGTTATGTGAAATGAACATCTAGAATAATAAAACAAATGGTGCAACAACAAACACCTGGAAAAAATAAGTAGAATTTGAAACCAACAAAAAGAAATAAGGAAAAAAATAGATTTCATATAATCAGGTCCATTGAAATATATTTGAATGTTTGATGTAGCTTAGTAGAGAGGCTAATAGACATGTCTATCAGAATATGATCTTTAATAATAGTAAAATTATTATTATTTAAAAAAATTTTTAGTAAAATTATTTCTGTTTACTGTAAGGAAAACTACATTATACTTTTGTTTCTTGGACTCCCAGAAGCTTCACTGGAAGCTCTTTAAAGTGTGGCTTGACAAAAAAATTGTGATAGAATGAAACTCTTAATGCACTGCCATAAATTCAACATCTCACTGTCACAAACATTCCCAGCAAATAAAGTTTCCCTGCCAACCCACTTCCCAACTTCCTGTACACTCACCATTTTTGAAAATCCCTGAATTAAGTACCTGTCCTGTGTGGCACTTAGAACAGGTGTAGATTTATGATTTATTTTTGTGATTATTTGATTGATAACTTCTTTATCACTTTATGGTAAGTCCCAAGGCAGCAGGGATTTTATCTGGTTTTGTTCACAATTGGAGCTCCAACACCTTCCATGGCTAGAGGCTGGCTATAGGAGATGCTCAGTAAAAGTGTTTGTATTGAATAACTAAGTTGTCTCATAATCCTGAAAGGCAAGTAGCATGGGACTTTAGAGAATTAACACAAGTAACTTTGGATGAAAGAGTAGAAAATGAAGATGGGATGGAGGTAAAGGGGCATATTTGATAACTACCATTTTGCAACTGAAACCAGTTAATGAAAGGAATTTCCAAAATTTTTATATTGAAATATAAGGATGTGTAGACATGTGGATTACATAAATAGTCTTTAAATTTAAGCTTACGTGTCTCATAGAGATAAAATTTGTTTTTCATCTGCCTTGCCCTTGACTTTTTCTTTGGCTTTGTGCTTTTGCTATGATTGGTCAGATCTGCTTTATTCCCAAGAGGCAGTTGAGAGACAGTGACGTATAATCTAAATATAGTTCTGGTACCTCTAGGTGACTATAACACCCACTAGGATGGCCAAAACAAAAATGTTAAATAATAACAAGTACTGACGAAGATGTGGAGAAAACCTTCATTCAATGATGGCAGAAATGTAAAATGGCGCAGCTATTTTGAAAGTTTGGCAGTTCCTCAAATGATTATCTGATTGTCATTATCATATGACACAGCTATTCCATTCCTAGGTATAGAGCCAAGAGAAATAAAAACATATGTCCACACTAACATGTATATATAAATGTCTATCATAGCATTGCTCATAAGGCAAAAGGTTGGAGCAGCCCAAATGACCATCAATGGATTAATGAATAAACAAAGTATGATATATCCATACAATGTAATATTATTCAGCCATGAAAAGGAAAGAAGTACTGACACAAGTTACAGCTTGGATAAACCTTGAAGACATTATGCTAAATGAAGGAAGTCAGACACAAAAGTCCTCATGTTCTACGATTCCATTCATATGAAAGTACAGACAGGAAAATCTACAGAGACAGAAAGTAGATTAGTTGTTGCTTAGGGTTGGGGAGAGAGAAGGTTGGAAGGGGTGATAGCTGAAGGGTATAGGTTTCTTTCTTTTTTTTTTTAAGATTTTTTTTTGATGTGGACCAATGTTTTAAAGTCTTTATTGAATTTGTTACAACATTGCTTCTGTTTTGTGTTTTGGTTTTTTTGCCCCTGAGGCATGTGGGGTCTTAGTTCCCTGACCGGGGATCAAACCTGCACCCCCTGCATTGGAAAGCAAAATCTTAACAACTGACCGCCAGGGAAGTCCCATAGGTTTCTTTTTGAGGTGATGAAAATGTTCTAAAATAAACTTTGTGAGGGTTGCACATAGCTGTGAATATACTAAAAGTCATTGAATTGTACACTTTAAATGAGTCCAGTATGTGGATTATATCTCAGTAAAGTTGTTTAAATAAAACAACTGGGTGTTGTATCCTCTCACTGCTGCTCAGTTTTGATGTGGTACCAATACATGATATGGTAAGACAGGCCAATGTCAAGATCATGGGCTTGAAGTCAATTAACTGGCAAGTGGTTCTGGCTTCCCTGAAGTTCTCTGAGCCTCAGTTCTCCCTTTGTAAATTTATCAAACAGAGTAATAGCATCTCCTCTGCAGAGTTTCTGGGAAGGTTCTGAATAGTGTATATTAAGTACTGGTCAATACTAGGTGTACAACACTATAAAGTATAAGTTCTTTTCCTATTCTAAATAGAAGAAAAATAAATATTTACCCAAAGAGTTCACAGCTCAATAAAAAAGTCTCCTATCCAAGGAAAACATTTAAACATCTCAAAGACAAGTTGATTCTGTTGCCAGCCCTATCTTGGCAAAGCAAATGTATGCTGTGTCAAAACAAAATTCAATATTTGCGTGATCTGTTTCACAAAACCTAAGCCTGAACCAGAGTTTTCACTTGGCATGAGGATCTTTGTCCCAGGCATGGTTTCCTGTGTAAAGACTGCTGTGCTTCTACTTGTACAAATTTGTTCTCTTCAGCACTGCTCATAGCAGTGAAAAATTAGAAATGTCCTAATTGTCCAAAAATAGGGGAAAGGCTAAATTAATTATCCTCTGTATCATGATTATGCAGTTACATTGTATCTATTTTTCTAGGATTTTATAAAAAGATAGAAAAATGGACAAGCTAAAGTTAAGGGAAAATTAGAACAATAATACACATAAACACACATTTAACAAATACTACTATACTACAGCCTTCTAAAAATATATATATTAATAGATAAAAAAGGAAGTTTGGGAAAGAACATAAAATCAAATAGCTCTGATTTTATTATGTTGATGAGACCTTGGTTGCTTGTTATTTTAAATAATTTACATTGTTTTAAATTTGGTTTAATAACATACGGAAACTGTAGTAGGTTAAAAATACCTACTGCTGCTTGTCCTGTATTTTATGGACTCTATTAAGAGAGATAAAACAAAAGTTAATTACAAAGGAAGGTGGAGAGTATTGACGAAACTCCCAGCTCTTAGGAGAGGAGCTTTCTTAAGGGTAATAGGTTATATATGACAACATTCTGAAAGGACGTTTTTAAGGTTGATGAATGATGCCTGCAAGTCTGCTAATTAGCTGTGTTCCCATGAGCAAGCTATTTAACCTCGAAGGATCTCAATTCCCTCATCTGTAAAATAAGAGATTAAATAAAAGAGAGAGATATATGCATTTTTGACCTAGAGATGTGGAAGTTGGTGGCTTGAGGAGAAAGCTGCCATCTTAAATACACCAGGGAAATGCGTGTCTTATAGAACTACGTGATCTGCATTGCGTATTGAGGAAATGAAGCTCAGAGTTCTGTGACCAGGGCTACACCCAGAGATGAGGGGACAGTTACTGCTATTTTGTTCACTCCTTAAGGACTGCTGCTTCTTGTTCTCTATACTGGGGACAGCATTAAGAGAGATTAAAAGAAGTTAACTGTAAAGGAAAGTAAACAGTAAAACCCCCAAAAGACATCATGAAGAAATAACTTTGTGACATAATATTGCACATAATATTTCTTGAAATAAAAAGCACTTATTGGGCTTCCCTGGTGGCGCAGTGGTTGAGAGTCCACCTGCCGATGCAGGGGACATGGGTTCGTGCCCCAGTCCGGGAGGTTCCCACATGCCGCGGAGCGGCTGGGCCCATTAGCCATGGCCGCTGAGCCTGCGCGTCCGGAGCCTGTGCTCCGCAACGGGAGAGGCCACAACAGTGAGAGGCCCACGTACTGCAAAAAAAAACAAAACAAAACAAAACAAAAAAACAAAACAAAAAAACAAAATAAAACAAAACAAAAAAGCACTTATTAAGTACATTTACCTAAATATGATGCTGTATTAAGGAGAATTAGGCAGATCCTCTTTCCTCTGGTAAACTGCAATTTAATGAATTTAAGGTATCACTGAGGCATATGGATTTAAAAGGCAGGCAGACAAATGAACCGACATCAGAAAGGCACATACATGTAAAATTAACATGCAGATATTTAAGCACAGGAGAAAACACAAAGGATTCTGGTAGGATGGGCCAGGAGCAGGGATCTTGTACATAACCAGGTAAGCAGCCATGGTTTCTGTGAGGGATATTGAAAGGCTATATTTTTGTAATCCCCTGATGATATTTTTTAAGATATTAAGAAGCTCTGTTAAAAAATATGTATATTATATAAGATATATACAATATATATTTTTTCATTTTTGCTCTATAAACCGTATTAAGTTGTTATTGGTCACTAACATACTTAACTCCATATAATCTATCAAATTGGCTAGCTTGTCAAAGCATAGAATTAAATTCTCTATTTATAGGATAGTGGAACTTAACAGTTAGAGATATTGATAAGTGATGACAGATATAGTCCTCTCTTAGGGCAAAATAAGGGAGAAATATTCCATGTGAGATACATAGGTTTTAGCCTTATCAAGACATCATGAAAGCACAGGAACAATTTCTTTGCACATCATCAGGGATGTTTTGACATCTCCCGAACCTAGGTGTGAAAGTGGCCACATAAAATTGGCATCACTTCTAAGATGAGATGCCAAGTACCTTCTGTTGTGGACTGGAAAGAAAATGTAGTCGTGCAATCACTATTAACTCTGGGCTCAGACAAAACAACTGGGAATGAGAAAGAGTCACTCTGTATTCTGTCTCAGAGTTAACTGGGAGGAAGAAAGAGGACAGTGATTTTAATTTATATGTTTTCACTGCTGGTCTTCCATCAACAGGAATCTTCCTATGGACAGAACCACCTTGTGTAAATTCCAACGTCTCAGAACTAAGCTCGTAGGGGCTTATTGGCTCTCTGCATCAGCCTGTCAAAACTGTATGCATGCTTGCTGCAGATTCAGAAGAAGAGATGTGAAGTCTGTATTCCATTCTCCTCCCACGGGGCACAGAGAGGCTCCATCACAAGCCCCTCCCTTCCCAGTGTGCCTCACCGTGTTCTCCACTGTCCCCCTCAGCCATGTTCTCTTGTTCTTTACTTGTTCTCAACCCAGAGGCTGATGACCCTGTTAGCACTTAACTTTTGGAGTCTGAATGCCACCGTTAGCCTTCCTGCCCTTCCTTAGAAGGATTTCTTAGGATGCTTATCCTTACTCATCCTCAGGGGTTTATTTCATCTCTATTTTCCTATTTAAAGTGGCTTTACCAGTACCTACGGTATCTTATTCAATCCTGACACTAGGGGCAGTAAGGAAGCCTGGGTCCCTTCTCATGTTGGAGAATCCTCTACTGGGTTTCCTATAACAGATCCTCTATGTTTTAAAAACCCTTAACAAAGTACTGTAAAATTTTTGGTAATTCATGGGATAACCACATGCTTAGGTAATACTCCAGTCACAGAAACCATGACTTTATAAAACACAGGCAAGACTTGGTATTTAAGAGAAACCCTGTGAATCTTGATGATAGATTCTAACATCTTTTCTCATGCTGAGGGAAAAGGCTATTCTTCACAGTTAATACATAATTGTAGTCAAAGAGTGATGAAAAAAACAGCCATTTTGATTGAATTTTTAATGTCATTGCTTAAAAACACCATCAGCAGGAGGGGAGACAGACAAGACAGAACGTTGGAAAAGAAGTGACAGCTCTTTAAATTAAATTTAAAGAAAACTATGAAAGAAAAAAGAATATGATTTAAATAAATGATGACTCATACTTGGCAATCAATGGTTTATAAAACCTTTAAAATTTTAAAATGAAAAATCTTGCTTCTTTCTCCATCTCCTTATAACAATTTCCCAATAATCTAGAAGTTTTCTGCTTTGTCAAAACATGCCATATAGAAGTACCTTAATGCAGAGGATGTGGGAACCATGGACATGAAAGAAGGAAGGGGACCAAGGTTCATTGCCAAACTGTCCTGCAGTTACCTCCAGGGTGTATGTATAAAGGACGCATGTTTGTCAATGCCTCTGACATGATTTGCCCAGGAAATTATTAACATTTGTCTCCCCAGACAGAGGGTTAAATTCCTTGAGATCAGAGACCATGCCATAGTCATCTTTATATCTTACACATTCCCAATATCTCATTCCAAATCTTCCCCAAGCCCAGCACCTAGCACAGGGCTGGCATATGCTAAGTACACAATAAGTGTTTGGTGTAACTGAAGTGACATGAAATAGAATATTTCTTGGATGTTTCTCCAGAACCTAGCCTTTTTTGCTCCTTTCCTAACAATACCCCACATTTTTCAGCCGGGTGAGTTAAGTGAGATAGAACTCACTGTTCGCTCCTAAGTTAGAATCTAACTGGCTTGAACCAATCAACACATCCCATCTCCTTGGCCCCCATGATTGGTTAAGACATTTGTCTCAAGTCTGGCCAAAAAGGTCCAACAAGACTCAAAGCCAGAACTTTTGTTCAAACTCTCCAAGCAGCAGACTTTCTTGGAGTTGAAACCTGGAATTGTTTAGTTCTGTGAGATGTGGGAGCTACTTTGGGATCTCAAGAGGAAAGACTAACAAAAATGGAGCCTGTATTGAGGAAGCAGAGCAAAACGACTGAGAGAAAGAAACTGGGTCCAGTTCACATTTTTTAAGCCACTGAGATTTACCTGAAGCCCAATGATCTAATTATCTTGGTCTTTTCAGAGAAATAAGGCAAAGAATCTTTGTGATTTAAGCCTGTGTGTGTGTGTGTGTGTGTGAATTTTCAATCAAAATCAGTCTGTCTGTGCTATAGATTCTCTAGAAAGAAAGAGGGGTTTCCTTAGAGGCCACCGTCTCAGTGGCTGGCAGATGTCCTCACTCACAACTCTCCTGGTTCCTCATTGTGCCTGGGATGGGCAGGCCCAACAGAGGAAGCTCTGCGAAGACCTCCACCGTTCTCTAGATCCTGGGATTGGATTCTTCCCAGAGTGTCTTGTGTTGGACCACATTTCATCCATTCTCAGAAGGACTCCCTCCTCCATGATGGAATGATAACCTCTCCCCTCATCTCGCTGGATCCTTTCTGATATAGGGGTCCCAAGCAGTTTGCTTTTTCTGGCTAAATGCTTAAAAATCTATTTGTGCACGATGATTGAACATTCATCAGTTTCTCAGTTATTGACTTACCAGAAGTCCATCTGTTATAAACATATAAAATTGATCTCTTGAGCAATTGGAAAACTTAAGAAAATGCATTGAGTTTATTTTACATTAGCAAATGTCAGTAACTTAAAAACTCAGTTTTAGAGACAATTCTATGACTGCTTCCTACCACTCTCCAGGATAACACGTATCTGAGTAATGCTGTTTATGGAGGAAATAATTATGTTTTAGGTAAGCCTTGTTAAAGCTATCATAACCCTGCTTTGTACTTATATATCAGTTGATTACTAACAATGAAAAAACTGAATGGAAGATTCAGTCAATATTCTAAGAGTTACATGAACAAATCCAGTGATATATATCAAGCACTCAGTTGATCTCTTAACAAATAATGAAGTTCTTTTCCTACTCCTACTCCTATAAATAGTTTTACTCTATTTGCTTAGGTAGGCACATTTGTTTCAACCAGTTGAGACAGAAACATTAATTTATTTGAACAAATGTCTTAACCAAACTGGAAAGCACACCATGCCAGCCTGTAATGTTATTTCAATTCACTGGTTACATATTAGGATTCCCTAATGATCTATTCCTTTTCAGGGGTGTGAGTGTGAGAGAGAGATGTCTCAACATACAGTGTTCGTTCTAATGGTGGTCCAAGCCCTCCAAGAGTTCAGGGTAAGCTGAAGAACTGAAAAAAAAAAGATTTCTCAGAAGGGACAGATAGTCAAGAAGCTTTAGGTGATCTCTTAGGTGAATGTGTTCCTTCCCTTCAAGAAAGTACGTGAATGAGAAGGGAGAATTAGACTTAGACATGAAGTTGGCAGTGTCTAAGCCGGTCCCTAACCTAGATATAAGCTTTAAAGATTAGCTTTACATCAGCTAGCCAGTTTCTATGCCTTTGTTCTCTGTCTGTCTGGAATCCAAGTCATCCACCCTCTGTGGAGGCGAGCTTTCCTTCTTGTGGTTTACACTCACCCAGCACTCTTTAAACTGCTTTCTTATTCTTTTTTCTTTCTCATTTTCACCAGTTCTGATATATCTCTCTTCTCACATGTTGAGCACGTACACGCCAAGGAACAGAACACTGTTCAAGACAGACATACTGGCTCTCTCATGGACCTTGTGATGGAGAGGGTATATGTAACCAGATGAGGAAACAAGCACTGCAATTCGTGTGATAAGATTTGCGTGGGAGCCAGAGAGGATGGCGTTCTAGCCTTCATTGTGAGGGTTGGGAATCACACTTCAGGGACAGAAATCTTTAAACCTGCGATCTGGAGAATGAGAAGGTCTTAACAAAGACAAAGTACAGGAGAAGAGTGTGTCACCTCAGTATTACTGGAGGTGTAACATGAGGGTCTAGGACAGCAGTAAAGATGGCTGGGGGTCGGTCAACAATGACCAGATAATCCAGCATCTTGTGAAAACAATATGTTGGACATTTCTAAGAACAATGGAAAAACTTTGAAAGGTTTAAATAGGGAAATTTCAAGACTAAATTTGTATTTTAGTGATATCGTTCAGTCCCGAGATCAGAGTAGACCAGTTAGGGGGCTGAGGCATCATTACACATGGCAAACAGCAAGAAAGGTGAAGTTCAGTTCGGGCTTGATAAGTACGAACCGGCTCTGGGCCCTTCAAATGTAGATTACTGGCAAACAGATAAATAGGTAGCTCACTGGAGGCTGAAGATGCAAGTTTGATAGCCTTCCCATAGAAGTCATCAAGTGGGTGAAAGCTCTCTAACAAGGCATGCAGAGCAGGAAGTAGAGGATCTTGTATCGAACTCTGAAGAATACCAGCATTTGAGGGGCAGGCGGAGGAAGAGAAGCCAGCAAATGACAAAACCATGTTTCACGTGTCGTTGCCTCTCTCATTCTCCTGGTGAGCTTCCTGGGCCTCCGTAGGATGCTTCCTCCTCTGTGGAGCCTTGACTCCCTTAGACAGAATTAATCCTTCCTTATCCTATTCGCTCCTCATCTGCTATTGTGGTACTTACCACATTGCATTTTTTTTTTTTTTTTTTTTGCGCTACGCGAGCCTCTCACTGCTGTGGCCTCTCCCGTTGCGGAGCACAGGCTCCGGACACGCAGGCTCAGCGGCCATGGCTCACGGGCCCAGCTGCTCCGCGGCATGTGGGATCTTCCCAGACCGGGGCATGAACCCATGTCCCCTGCATCGGCAGGCGGACTCTCAACCACTGCGCCACCAGGGAAGCCCACCACATTGCATTTTAATGTAGTTATTTGTTTACTTATCTTTCTTCCCTTTTAGATGATAAATTCCTCCAGGATAGGAATCTTCCCCTAATTTTCTTGGTATTCTCACCAGTCTGACAGTATCAAGTGAAGAGTTCTCTTTGTCTGCTGAGTGAATGAAACTGAATGCATCTATTCTTATTTATAAGATCATATTTATACTCTTTGCCGGTATAAATATGAAGAAAGATACTTGAAGTAAAAAACCACTTCTCTCTTAGCTCCAGTTTTCCAAGGATCTAACATAAGCTATACATATTGTGAATGCTGATAAAGTGTTTATTGATTAATTAACATTGATCAGAGATCCTAGGATCTCATTTAACATTCAGAAAGTGGACCTGGATGGGAGGCACGCCAGATACATATTCACTCAAGGGTAAGATACAGGGCAGCCAAAAGAAATGAGGTGGTGTTTGGTTCAATGTCCCCGAAAGGAAAATCACTAGTAGGTTGGTTCCTTGTGACCCTGAAATATTGTTCACTAACAAACTAAATCTTTTATTTCAAAAAATCCAAGGATGATTCTTTTAGACCAGGGTAAGAAACATTAAAAAAAACCTTTTTCTTCTCTAAAGCAGTGACTCATTGAAACTAAATTAATTTTGTGTTGCAAACAAGTAAAAGTAGCAACTTAGTTGATGTTTAAGAGAGAAAGACAGGGCTTCCCTGGTGGCGCAGTGGTTGAGAGTCCGCCTGACGATGCAGGGGACGCGGGTTCGTGCCCCGGTCCGGGAAGATCCCACATGCCGCGGAGCGGCTGGGCCCGTAAGCCATGGCCGCTGAGCCTGCGCGTCCGGAGCCTGTGCTCTGCAACAGGAGAGGCCACAACAGTGAGAGGCCCGCGTACCACAAAAAAAAAAATAAGAGAGAGAGAGAGAAAGACAAGTGTATATATACTATATGGTCAGTTGAAATACCATACTATGGACAGTTAAAGAAGTGATAGAGAAGGTTGAAAGAAAAGAGGTAAAAATAAGGAAAGTAGGTGGAAAGGGAGGAAGGAAAAATGAAAAGGCAGAGGAGACAGAAGGAAAAGGAGAAAGAGATAAAAGAGAAGAAGCCATAAGATTTTAACAATAATTACAAATATAACTTGTACGCTTCCTTTGGAAGAATTTCCACCTTGATCTTTTGTTTCTCATGATAGAGTATGAGTGCTTTTTCTTGTTTTACAGGGAAAAAAATTCATATAGTCGGTGGCAAAATTGGAGTTGGAATCCTTGTCTCTTTATTTCTAATCCTCTCCACTTATATGACGTTTAATGGATGTAAATTACACTTGTTCTGCTGTTCACTAGGTTTGAAAATCTCTGAGTAAGTTGTCACCTGTTATTTCTGCGCTTTGAAATTCCGATTACAGTACATCTGATTGTGCAGAGCCACTTTTTCTTATAAAAGAAAACAGCTTGTCTGTTTTTATTTCCAAACTTTCAAGTTTATTTTTGAAATAAATGTTTACTTCCCCCTGGGCTTCTGAATCTTTTGCAGGTGTGTGAAGGAATGATTCTGGCTTTAGAAAATTGCTTTGGAACATTAGAGATATTTCTCAACTTACTAGCTATCACCTGTAGTCCCTCTGGCATAGAAAACTGTCGGCTTGCTTTATTTTATCCTCTCCGTGATCAGAATTTTTGTATTACAGAAAATTTCAAGTTTAAATTTATAATTAGTGTCTATTTGTTTTGAAATGAAAGTTTTTTTCCCTCTATTTATTTAAAAACTCTAAGCCAGAGGTCATATTCAAACTATTTAATAAGAGGGGTGCAATAGATAACACCTATCAGAATAAATGCCTTCCGTGCCTGTACATAGAGGGTAAAAATATCAGCTCTGTCCTAATTCCTATTGGGAATAATTCAAACAAGAGAACTTCAAATCCTATGTATTTTCCATTAATAAAATCCTTTAGGAATAAACAATATTAACCACTCTATTAACTACTCTCACTACTTCATCTGTCTTCTTCTGCCAAGCAGACTTAAGAGAAGGGAAAGAATGAGGTAGAGGAGTAGAGAAACACCGAGGAGAGGTAGGGAAAAACGAGCATTTGCGTTCTGTTGCTTTCTAATCTCTGTTTTAGCATTTCCAGAAGCCAGAATTTAGGCTGACCTTAAATTCTGTCAGAGTTGTGGGAGCCCTTATGAGAAATTTCCCCCTTTATGAAAACTAAATTTTTGAATATAAAATATATGCAGAAAAGTATACAGATCATAACCAGACAGCCCATGATTTCTTCACAAAATAAATGCACCTGTGTGACCCCTACCCAGATCAACGCAGACTATTACTCAGAACCCCATGAATTGCTTCCTTCCCCTTCACTGTCTCCATTTTCCTTGCCAAAGGTAGACGTTATCCCGACTTCTAACACCATAGATTAGTTTCACCTATTTAAAATTTTCATTGCAATGGAATCATAGAGTATGTATTCCTTTTTGTCTGGCTTCTTTTGCTTCAAGCTGTGTGTGGAATCATCTGTGTTGTTGCATATACCGGAGTTTTCTTCATTTTTATTGCTGTGTTGAATTCTATTGCATGGATATACCGTAATAGATAATTATCTATTCTGTTGGTAGGCATTCAGGTGGTTTTCAGGTTTGAACTCCTAATAATAATGCTAAATAAGTGATGTGAGAGGGGTGTTTGCTAACACTATGGTGGCAATCATTTGCAATGTTTAAGTGTATCAAGTGAACACATTGTGCACCTTAGACCCACACAGTGTTACATGTCAATTATATCTCCATAAAGCTGGGAGAAAATGAAATTATAACTATGTGAAACGATAGAAGGGTTAGCTAAGGCTACAATGATGATCATATTGTAATATATAAATTTATCAAATCAATACATTTTACCCCCTAAGCTTACTGAATGTTACATATCAATTATGTCTCAATTAGTAAGAAAGAAAGAAAGAAAAAGAAAGAAAGAAAGAAAGAAAGAAAGAAAGAAAGAAAGAAAGAAAGAAAAGAAAGAAAGGAAGTAAGTTAGTTGAGGGGAAAAAGAATAATGCTGCCATGAACATTCTTCAACATGTCTTTGGTATACATGTGCACACATTTCTGTTGGGTGCATAATTGTGGGAAAATAAAACATTCCTGGATTTTTCAGTGTTCATGTAAAAAGTCCTAGCCATGAAAATAAACACGCTACAAAGTTAGAAAAAATTTTTGTTTTCACTTCTCTTAGAAACATATTCACATACCATAAAGATTAAAGCTATAGCCATTTGGTTCCCTAATGAAGGAGCAAATTGCTCTGATCCAAATGGGTAATGAAACTTCTCTTATCTCCCCCAAAGCCAAAGGGATAGGCACTTGGGTTAGTATCATACTCAGAGACTGGGGCCTTATCTATCTCGGTATTTACATTTCAAGGATCAATGAGGCCTCACAACACTAGGTCTCACAACAGTAAAGTTTATGTGGCTAATGGCCTCCTGGAGAGATTTTATTTATTTACCAAGTGTCAGGAAGACGCACTGTCAGAAGGGGAGGGAGAATCATTTCTTTCTCTTCCCTGGCCTATGGAGAATCCTGCCATTCACGTATGGAAAATTTCCATTGGCTCTCACTGCGTGGTCCCAGGAGTGAAAACCTGGGGCAAAAGGCGAATTATGGTGGGCAGTATACTTTTTATTTACTAAGAAGTAATAAATAAGAAATCTGTTTCTGATCTGGATGACTTCAAGTGTGCGTTTAGGATAAAATTAGTAAAAATGAACATTGGAAACTCCCAGAATAACTAGGAGTAAAGTTGGTGGGTCTTGGAGTCTGTGTATATTCAACCTTAGCAGACATTCCCAAGCCATTTTCCAAAGTGACTGTGCCGACTGAGACTCCCACTGGCAGTGTTGGAAAGATCTATTTGCTCTAAAAAGGTGGGTGCTTTTAGTCATTTTAAATTCTAGCCATTCTGGTGGTTCTGCTGTCTTATTCTTTGTAGTTTTAATTTGATTTTTCCTGATGACCAATTAGGTTGCTCACATTTTTGTACTTTTATTGGCCATTTGGAGTTCCTGCTTACGAAAGAGCAGTGTAAATTTTTTGCTGACTTTTCTTTTTTTGGATTGAAGTACAATTTACTTAAAATATTATAGTATTTCAGGTATGTAGCACAGTAATATGATATTTTTATAGATTATCCTCCACATAAAGGTATAAACTATTGACTATATTCCCTCTGCTGAACATTACATTCTTATCATATCCTTGTAACATTTATTTTACACCTTAGTCCTCTTCACCTGTTTTGTCTCTACCTCCACCCCTCTCTCCTGTTGTAACTACTATATCTGTATTTGTTTCTTTATGGTTGTATTTGTTCATTTGTTTTAATTTTTAGATTCCACATAAAAGTGAAAACACAGTATTTATCTTTCTCTGTCTGACTTATTTCAGTACACACAACACGCCCAGGTCCATTGATGCTGCCATAAATGGAAAAAAAAATTCATTCTTCATTTATGGCTGAATAATATTCCATTGCGTATGCATGTGTGTGTATACCACATATGTATACATATATATATATGCATATATATATTTATACCATAGCTTCTTTATTCATTCTTCTATTGGTGGACACTTAGGTTGCTTCCATATCTTGGCTATTGTAAATAATGTTGCTTAGGTTGCTTCCATATCTTGGCTATTGTAAATAATGTTGCTGTAAATTGGGGTGCATATATCTGTTTGAATTAATGTTTTCATTGTCTTCAGATATACCCAGGAGTGGATTGGCTGAATATTATGGTAGTTCTATTTTTAATTTTTTGAGGAACCTCCATACTGTTATTTCCATAGTGTCTGTACCAATTTACATTACGACCAACAGTGTACTAGGAATCCCTTTTCTCCTCATCCAACAATTGTTATTTGTTGTCTTTTTGATGATAGCCACTCTGAAAGGTGTGAGATGATATCTCATTGGTTTGCATTTCCCTAATGTGTCGTGATGTTCAACATCTTTTCATGTGTCTGTTGGCTGCGTTGGGTCTTCATTGCTGCACGCAGGCTTTCTCTAGTTGTGGCGAGTGAGCGCTACTCTTCATTGTGTGTGCAGGCTTCTCATTGCAGTGGCTTCTCTTGTTGCAGAGCAAAGGCTCTAGGCATGCAGGCTCAGTAGTTGTGGCACGTGGGCCCTAGAGTGCATGGGCTTCAGTAGTTGTGGCGCGTGGACTCAGTAGTTGTGGCTCATGGGCTTAGTTGCTCCATGGCATGTGGGATCTTCCTAGACCAGGGATTGAACCTGTATCCCCTGCATTGGCAGGCAGATCCTTAACCACTCTGCCACCAGGGAAGTTCATCTGCTCTGTTTCTATGAACATGTTTTCTTTACAGAGTTTCTTCACTACAAGTGGCATGACCTTCCTTGCTTGGGAGTCCAAGGGATCTACACTGAGATATGGAATTAGGATTTCTGAGTTGATGCACCTGAAAACCTTAAATTCCCCAAACCCTCTTGTCTTGAAAAAGAGGTTCAGAGTCCTGCTTCAGCTCAACCATTTCAGGCAGCAGATTTGTGGAGTTTGAGAATTCATTCTCTTTAGAGCCTGCTGCTCTTATAACTAAGCCCTGAACCTATTCTTCAACTTTTTCTGCCCTCTAGCTGCAGAAGAGTTTTAAAATGTTGATAAGGATGTCCTCTACCTCTTACACCTTTCCTTAAACTGGCAATTAATCACCCCCAGCCCTTCACTGTCTTTCTCCAAAATATATAAAAAAAAACCCTCAACAGCCATTCTAGCATCCTTAAAATTTCCCTGTATTTCTCAATGTTTGATACATTGTTACCACTAGTGGAATTTTTTTTCCCACTACTATCTCATTCCAGTTTATTATCAGTGAAAGTTTTAACAATTGCATCACCACCCCATACCTAGAGCTTTGAAGTAAACTGTGAGGTATAGATTTGCATAGAGCAAATTAATTGGTGAGTTCTCTAAAGATCAAACCTAGTGCGGGAGTAAAGGAAATATGACTGAGCAGAGGGAGGAGTTGAAATACAATGCAGTTGCAATCAAGACCTCAGCCAAACTTACAAGGTGTTCTGCTGCGAGTAAGGCCCTTTAGAACTGAGTTGTATTGGGATAAGAATGCTGGGTCTCAGAGATAAACCCACGCACATATGGTCACCTTATCTTTGATAAAGGAGGCAAGAATATACAGTGGAGAAAAGACAGCCTCTTCAATAAGTGGTGCTGGGAAAACTGGACAGCTACATGTAAAAGAATGAAATGAGAACACTCCCTAACACCATACACAAAAATAAACTCACAATGGATTAAAGACCTAAATGTAAGGCCAGACACTATCAAACTCTTAGAGGAAAACATAGGCAGAACACTCTATGACATAAATCACAGCAAGATCCTTTTTGACCCACCTCCTAGAGAAATGGAAATAAAAACAAACAAATGGGACCTAATGAAACTTAAAAGATTTTGCACAGCAAAGGAAACCATAAACAAGACCAAAAGACAACCCTCAAATTGGGAGAAAATATTTGCAAATGAAGCAACTGACAAAGGATTAATCTCCAAAATTTACAAGCAGCTCATGCAGCTCAATATCAAGAAAACAAACAACCCAATCCAAAAATGGGCAGAAGACCTAAATAGACATTTCTCCAAAGAAGATATACAGATTTCCAACAAACACATGAAAGAATGCTTAACATCATTAATCATTAGAGAAATGCAGATCAAAACTACAATGTGATGTCATCTCACACCTGTCAGAATGGCCATCATTTAAAAATCTACAAACAATAAATGCTGGAGAAGGTGTAGAGAAAAGGGAACCCTCTTGCACTGTTGGTGGGAACGTAAATTGATACAGCCATTATGGAGAACAGTACGGAGGTTCCTTAAAAAACTAAAAATAGAACTGCCATATGACCCAGCAATCCCACTACTTGGCATATACCCTGAGAAAACCATAATTCAAAAAGAGTCATGTACCACAATGTTCATTGCAGCACTATTTACAATAGCCAGGACATGGAAGCAACCTAAGTGTCCATCCACAGATGAATGGATAAAGAAGATGTGGCACATATATACAATGGAATATTACTCAGCCTTGAAAAGAAACGAAATTGAGTTATTTGTAGTGAGGTGGATGGACCTAGAGTCTGTTGTACAGAGTGAAGTAAGTCAGAAAGAGAAAAACAAATACCGTATGCTAACACATATATATGGAATCTTAAAAAAAAAAAAAAGGTCATGAAGAACCTAGGGGCAAGATGGGAATAAAGATGCAGACTTACTAGAGAATGGACTTGAGGACGTGAGGAGGGGGAAGGGTAAGCTGGGACAAAGTGAGAGAGTGGTAGTGTATATATGGACATATAAACACTACCAAATGTAAAATCGATAGCTAGTGGGAAGCAGTCGCATAGCACAGGGAGATCAACTCGGTGTTTTGTGACCAGTTAAAGGGGTGGGATAGGGAGGGTGGGAGGGAGGGAGATGCAAGAGGGAAGAGATATAGGGATATATGTATATGTATAACTGATTCACTTTGTTATAAAGCAGAAACTAACAAAAAAAAATTAACTTTCCAAAAAAAAAGAATGCTGGGTCTTTTCACTCCCTCATCATGTTGATCATTGGATGGTGCACCCCGCCCCGCCCCCCAGCCCCAGGAAGGGACATGACCTGAGATGAGGTGGTTCTCTCTTTTGGTGACAAGTCCCTGAAAAGGACTCAGTTGAAAGCTGAATGCTGCCAAAACTCTAAGCAGCTTGGATAGTGAGTATTTCAGTGCCAGAGTGGGGCGTATAGGAAGTGTACCATGATATATCCACTATAGTAGTTTTCTGAAGCACTCAAACAGATTTTTAAAATATCTTTTCAATATTAGTTATTCTTAGTGGGATGGTTGGTCTGAAGTAAGCTAATCTGCCAATGTCTAATGTGAAACTCTACTTCCTACCACTTCATTTTGCTTCAACTATATAGTTTAAGTCCTTTTTTATTTCACTTGCAAGACATTAATGGATTTAATACAATAATAAAACCACCAATCCAAGATAAAAATTATTTTCATATTTTCTTCTCTTTCTGTGTGCTTTTCTACTGTTGACCTGCCAGAACCACCTTTGTTTGATCTCTGTCTCTAACTCTGAACCCTTTCATTTCTAGGGTACAATCTTGATTTTCTTTTCCCTTCATCTGCTACTTCCCATTTCAGTCATTCAAATTATTTCCCCACTTTCTTTGGGAATTCGAGTTATTTCTCCATCTTTTGTTTGCAGATTGTTGTGGAAATTTGTCTACTTACTCTTATTCCTTTTGGATTTCTTAAACAAGGTGACTGCTTATAAAAATTATAACAAAAGAGGCCAAAATACCTTTGTAAATTTCTTAACAAACATTCAGTAGCCTTCAATGTAGTGCTTGGACTTGAAAACTTACAGTGCCAGTAGGGATGGACAACTTGACACAGACTTATAGTTTAAGTTAGGATTTCTACCTACGCCCACTTATATCTAATAAGTTATAATTATTATGTTACCCTATGTTGCAGCCTTAAATTTCACTTACGTTATTGTTGGTTAATAAAGTAAATAATAGAGTCTGAATTATGAACAGAAATACCTTAACAACTTACTTTAAGAAATAAATGAAGTATGTGGGGCTCTCTACTTGGAGAGTGCCAGCATTTAATATATAAAAACCACATCAACCAGTTATTTGTGGTACAGGTGATGTTACAGTCATTGAGAAATCAGAATTTTCATCTCACTTCTCTTGGAAAGAACTAGCTAAGACATGGATAGATAAGCAGAAGTATGGAGAGGGGGATTAATGTTCATCCTTTCAAACCCCTAATATTTGCTTAGGTTTGTATCCTCATAGCTCCTCAGCTCACTATCCTCTCACTAGTTCCTTCCTTGAAACTGAGAAAAAGAAGCATTTATGGCCCTTGAGTTTGAGGGTTATATTGCTAAGACTATGAGACCAAAAAAAAAAGAGAGAGATAAAACAAAAAAACTCCAGAGACTAAACCCAGAGAACTTTGTGATAGTAACAAAGTTTAAAAAATATCTCACAAAGTTTATATATTTATCTTCCCTCATGCTAATATGTTAATTAAAATTCCCATTAGAATTCTTGCCTCTGTGTTTATGCCTAAGGCTGTAGAGTGTATATTTCTTGGGTACATCCCTAGCATCTATTTTCCTTTTTTTTCTTAATGATTCTGCATTTCCCCTCTGTGTAGTTTGAGCAGGACTGACCCCTAGCCCCAAGCTCTCAAATACAGATGGATCCCTGATTGCCTTAATTTAATCAGCCCATCTTAATACCAGGCAGTAGTGATTGGCTTAGAGATGAAACTGGGACTCAATTAAGGCTAATGAGATTAGGAGAAGGAGACTTTTTTTTTTTTTTTAGCATCTTTTGGGAAGGAAACTTCCTCATCATTCCATGAGAGCAACCAAAAAAAAAAAAAAAAAAAAGAGAAAAGACAAATACTCTTTCATGTGTTGGTCTTAAAATAGGAAACATAAAGCCCATTATTACTGGCAACCATCTTGCTGCCATTAGGAGAACCACAAGGGTACTTTTGTTAGGATGAAGCCAACATTGTATGCAGAAGGAAGTTGGATTTTTGTGATATTGCTGAGCTGTGGCATCAAGAGGTGTCAGAATTAGAGGTGGCCATGATGGCAGAGTACATAGACCCTGAACTCACAGACACACAAAAATTAGAACTACTTACAAAGCAACTATCTATGAGAATGACCTGAAGACTAGGAGAAAAGATTTTCCACAACTAAAGACAAAAAGAAGGAACCACAGTGAGACAGGTTGGAGGGGTGGAGATATGGTAGAGTCAGGGCCCATAGTTCCAGGTCAGAGATCCACAAATGGAAGAAATATCACAATCATAGAGGTCCTCCCCAGGGAGTGAGGAGTCCAAGCCCCACTTTGAGCATGCCGGCCTGGAGTTTCTGCATTGGGAAGACAAGCCCTAAGAATGCCTAGCTTTGAAAACTAGCAGGGCTTGAGTATGAGAGAGCTGGAGAGATATAGGAAAGAAGGACTCCACTCCTAAAGAGCACTTGCAAAATCTCATATTCTCTGAGTCCTATGCAGAGGCAGTTGTTTGAAAGGAGCCGGTGTCAGACCCACATGCTGATCTTGGAGAGCCTTCTGGAAAGGTAGGAGGCAACTGGGACTCCCTCTGAGAATGGAGATGTTGGCAGCAGCCAGTTTAGGGAGCTTGTTCTACCACATGGACACCAGTGTTGGCAAGTGCCATTTTGGAATCCTCCTTCTAGCCTATTAGTGCTGGGGGCTTACCTGCCAAGCAATGGATTGGTGCCAGCCCTGAGATCCAGGTCCCTGGCCATGCAGACATCTCTCTAGGGGCCAGGACCTGCCCTCCAGTAGGCTGTCAACAGTCTCAAGACCCTACCCACTCCTGCCAGGCTTCATAGCCAACCATGCCTGAACCATCAGTGGGCCAGCAGCCACTGCACAAGGCAGGGTCTGGCACCAACTGGGCTAGGACCAGCCCTGCCTTTCAGCACACACACACACAGTGGTCAGCCCCACTACAACAGAAGGACCCATGCAGCCAAAAGAGGGTCACCCCTAGAGCACATAGCTCTGGTGACCATAAGGGAGAGTGATGCTGGATCCCATAGGACATCTCCTACATAAGGCCACTTTTCTAAGATCAGGAAACACAACTGACAGACGCAATAGATAGAAATCTACACAGAGAACTAGGCAAAATGAGAAGACAGAGGAATACATTCCAAAGGAAGGAACAAGGCAAAAGTTCAAAAAAGCAACTAAAAAAAGTGGAAATAAGCAATCTAACCAATAATGTTTCAAGTTAATGATCATAAGATGCTCATTGAACTTGGGAGAAGACTGGATGAACACAGGGAGAATTTCAACAAAGAGTTAGAAATGTTAATAAAAGAGCCCAACAAAGTTGAAGAATACATTAACTGAAATTAAAAATACACTAGAAGGAATAAACAGTAGATTAGATCATACAAAGGAATAGATCAGCAATGTGGATACTGTATCACCCAAACTGAATAGCAAAGGAAAAAAGAATTAAAAAAAGAGGATAGTTTAAGCTCCAGGACACATCAAGCATACTAATCCCTGCATTTTGGGTGTCCCTGAAGGAGAAGAAAGGAAGGGGCAGAAAACTTAGGTGAAAAAATAATAGCTGAAAACAGACATCCAGGTCCAGAAAGTACATAGTGTCCCAAACAAGATCAACCCAAAGAGGTCCACACCACATTAAAATGGCAAAAATTAAAAATAAAGAGAGATTCTTAAAAGCAGTAAGAGAAAAGCAATTAGTTATGTATAAGGGAATGCCTATAAGACTATGAGCTGACTTTATAGCAGAAAGTTTGCAGGCCAGAAGGGTTTATACTCAAAGTAATAAAAGGAAAACACATCTAACCAAGAATACTCTGCACAGCAAGGAGAAATAAAGAGTTTTACAGACAGCTAAAGCTAAGAGTTCAACACCACTTTACAAGAAATGCTAAAGGAACTTCTTTAAATGGAAAAGAGAAGGCCACAACTAGAAATATGAAAATTATGTAAGAAAATAATCTCATTGGCAAAGGTAAATATATGGTGAAGTTAGTAGATCAACTAACTTAGAAATATAGTAGGAAGGTTTAAAAGACAAAAAGAGTTAAATCATCTATATCCACAATAAGTAGTTAAGGACTTGACAAAACAAAAAGATGCAAAATATGACATCAAAGACACTAAACATGGTGATGAGTAGTAAAAATATAGGGCTATTAGAATGTATTCTAACTTAAGAGATTATCAACTGAAACTAATCACACACACACACACACACACACACACATACATCTATATCTATATATACATCTATATCTATATCTAAATATGTTGTTATATATGAACCTCATGGTAACCACAAGCCAAAAACCTATAATAGATACCCATGCAAAAAAGAGAAAGGAATCCAAAATTAACACTAAAGATAGTCATCAAACCACAAGGTAAGAGAGTAAAAAAGTAAAAAGGAACAAAAAAGAACTAAAAAACAACTAGAAACATTAACAAAATGGCAATAATTATATACTTATCAATAATCATTTAAAATGTAAATGGACTAAATACTGCAATCAAAATACACAAAGTGGCTAAATGGATAAAAAAACAAGACCTATCTATATGCGTCCTATAAGAGACTCATTTTGGATCTAAAGACACACACAGACTGAGAGTGAGGGGATGAAAAAAGGTATCCTGTGAAAAAGGAAATGAAAAGAAAGCTGGGATAGCAATACTTATATCAGACAAAATAGACTTTAAAACAAATACTGTAACAAGAGACAAAGGACATTACGTAACGATAGAGAGATCAATCCAACAAGAAGATATAACAATTGTAAATATATAGGCACTCAATATAGGAGTACTTAAATACATAAAGCAAATATTAACAAACAAAAAGGGAGAAATTGACAGTAATAAAATAATAGTAGGGAACTTTAACACCTCACTTACACCAATGGATAGATCATCCAGACAGAAAATCAGTAAAGAAACAGTGGTCTTAAAGGACACACTAAATCTGATGTACCTAATAGAGATATACAGAATATTCCATCCCAAAACTATAGATAGAACATTCTTCAGGATATATCACATGTTAGGCCACAAAACAAAACTCAATAAATTTAAGAAGATTTCAATCATATCAAACATCTTTTCCAATGACAATGATATAAGACTAGACATCAACTACATTAAAAAGAAAACTAAAAATAACAAAACATGTGGATTATAAACAACATGTTTCCAAACAATAAATGGGTCAATGAAGAAATCATAGAGGAAATAAAATACCTGGAGACAAGCAAAAATGGAAACACAAAAACCCCAAATCTATGGAACAGAGTACAAGCTATTCTCAGAGGGAAGTTTATAGCAATATAAGCCTACCTCAGGAAAAAAGAAAAATCTTAAATACACAACCTAACTTTACATGTTACTACCAACACCACAGAAATACAAAGACTCATAAGAGATTACTGGGAACAGTTATATGCCAATAAAATAGATAACCTTGAAGAAATGGATAAATTCCTAGAAGCATACAATTTCCCAAGAATGAATCAGAAATAAATAGAAAACATCCACAGACCAATTACCAGCAATGAAATTGAATCAGTAATCAAAAAACCCCAACAAACAAAAGTCCAGGACCAAATTGTAAGGAAGAGTTATCACTTATGCTTCTCAAACTATTCCAAACAACTGAAGAGGAGGGAATGATTTTGAACTCATCCTATAAGACCAGCATCACCCTGGTACAAAAATTAGACAAATACACCACAAAAAAGAAAATTATAGGCCAGTACCACTGATGAACATAGATGAAAATTTCTCAACAAAATATGAGCAAACCAATTTCAACAATACATTAAAAGGATCACTCACTTTGATCAAGTGGGATTTATCTCAGAGATGGAAGGATGGTTCAATATCCATAAATCCATCACCACGATACACCACATTAACAAAATGAAAGATAAAATGCATATGATCCTCTCAATAGATGCAGAAAAAGTATTTGACAGAAATTCAACATCCATTCATGATAAAAATTCAACAGAGTGGGTATAGAGGAAACACACCTTAACATAATGAAGGCTATATGGCAAACCTATAGCCAATTATCATACTCAACAATAAAAAAATGAGAACATTTCATCTAAGAGCAGGACCCAGACAAGGATACCCACTCTCACCATTTATATTCAACATAGAATTGGAAGTCCTAACCACAGCAATCAGACAAGAAAAAGAAATAAAAGCCATCCAAATTAGAAAGAAGTAAAACTGTCACTATTTGCAGATGACATTTTACTATATAAGAAAACCCTAAAGTCTCCACCAAAAAACTGTTAAAAGTAATACACAAATTCAGTAAATTTGAAGGATACAAAATCAACATACAAAAGTAAATTGTGTTTCTATACACTAACAAAAAACTATCAGAAAGGGAAATTAAGAAAATAATCTCATTTACCATTGTATCAAAAAGAAGAAAATTCCTAGGAATAAATCTAACCAAAGACGTAAAAGAATTGCTCTCTGAAAACTATAATACACTGGTGAAAGAAATTGAAGATGATACAAACAGTTATACTGTGCTCATGTACTGGGAGAACTAATATTGTAAAAATTACCATACAACCTCAGGCAATTTACAGATTCAATGCAGTCACTCTCAAAACACCAATGAAATTTTTCACAGAACTAGAACAAATAGTTTTAAAATTTGTATGGAAACACAAAAGACTCTGAATAGCCAAAGCAATCTTGAGAAAGAAGAATAAAGCTGGAGGTATCATGCTTCTTGGTTTCAAATGATACCACAACACTACAGTAATTAAAACAGTATGGTACTGGCAGAAAAACAGACACATAGATCAATGGTATAGAAAATAGGGCCCTGGAATAAACCTATGCTATATGATCAATTAATCTATGACAAAGTGGGCAAGAATATACAATGGGGAAAATATAGTCTCTTCAATAAATGGTGTTGGGAAACTGAACAGTTACATGCAAAAGAATCAAACTGGTCCACTTTCTCACATCACATACAAAAATAAGTTCAGGGCTTCCCTGGTGGCGCAGTGGTTGAGAGTCCACCTGCCGATGCAGGGGACACGGGTTCGTACCCCGGTCCGGGAAGATCCCACATGCCGCGGAGCAGCTGGGCCCATGAGCCATGGCCGCAACGGGAGAGGCCACAACAGTGAGAAGCCCGCATGCCGCAAAAAAAAAAAAAAAAAAAAGTTCAAAATGGATTAAAGATTTAAATGTATGACCTGAAACCATAAAACTCTTAAAAGAAGACATAGGCAGTACACTTTTTGACATAGGTCTTAGCAATACTTTTTGGATCTTTCTCCTCACGCAAGGACAATAAAAGGAAAAAACAAACAAATGAGATTACATCAAACAAGAAAGCTTTTACGCAGAGAAGGAAACTATCAACAGAATGAACGGTAACCTACTGAGTGGGAGAGGATACTTCCAAATGATATGGTTGATAAAGGGTAAATACCTAAAATATACAAAGAACTCACAGAACTGAACATCAGAAAAATAAGCAACTTGACTGTAAAATGGGCAGAGGATCTGAATAGACATTTTTCCGAAGAAGATATACAGATGGCCTAAAGACACATGAAAAGATGCTCAAAATCACTAATCATTAGGAAAATGCAAATCAAAACCACAATATCATCTCATACCTGTCATAATGGCTACCAGCAAAAAGACAACAAATAACAAATATTGGCAAGGATGTGTAGAAGACAGAACTTTCATGCACTGTTGGTGGGATTGTACATTGGTGCAGCCACTATGGAAAACAGTATGGAGTTTCCTCGAAAGATTAAAAGTAGAACCGCCATATGATCCAGCAATTTTACTTCTAGATACTTACCTGAATAAAACAGAAGCATTAATTTGAAAAGATGTATGCACACTAATGTTTATTGCAGCATTATTTATAAAAGCCAAGATATGGAAGCAACCTAAGGGCCTACTGGTAGATGAGTAAATAAAGGAAATGGAATATATATATATATATATAAAATGGAATATATATATATGCATAACAGAATATTACTCAGCCATTAAAAAAATGAAATCTTGTCATTTGTGACAACATGAATGGACCTAGAGGGTATTACGCTAAGTGAACTAAATTAGACAGTGAAAGAAAAGTACCATATCATCTCACTTACATGTGAAATCTAAAGACAAAACGAACAAAACAAAATGAAAAGAGACTCATAGATACAGAGAACAAATGGGTGGTTTCCAGAAGGGAGGGGGTGGTAAGGGGTGAGGCAAACTAGGTACAGGGGATTAAGAGTTAAAAACCTCCAGTCATAAAATAAATAATCCACAGGCATGTAAAATACAGTATAAGGAATATGATCAATAATATCGTAACAACTTTGTATGGGGACAGATGGCTACTAGATTTACCATGGTGATCATTTCATAATGCATGTAAATGTCAAATTACTATGTAGTACATCTGAAACTAACATAATATTGTACTTCAACTATATTTTTAAAAAAAAGAGGTACCTGGCATATCAGTGCACTTCTGAGTTTCATTAAGCAACACATTTTGTATTTTTTAAAATAAATAAATTTATTTATTTATTTATTTATAGCTGTGTTGGGTCTTTGTTGCTGCGTGTGGGCTTTCTCTAGTTGTGGTGAGTAGGGGTTACTCTTTGTTGTGGTGCGTGTGCTTCTTATTGCGGTGGCTTATCTCACTGCAGAGCATGGGCTCTAGGCACGCGGGTTTCAGTAGTTGTGGTGTACAGGCTCACTAGTTGTGGCACATGGGCTTAGTTGCTCTGCAGCATGTGGGATCTTCCTGGACCAGGGCTTGAACCCGTGTCCCCTGCATTGGCAGGCAGATTCTTAACCATTGTGCCACCAGGGAAACCCAGCACATTCTGTTTTAATTAATATAGTGGTATTGAATTTTATGCTGCTTGCAACCAAAAGTAGTCTCACTAAAATTGGTGGAGCCCATCAAACAATCTCCCAGTAAAAGTTATCGGTGCCTTGCCTAAATCTTCTTCATCTACCTGCATCATTGTTGGATTCCTGTCTTAAGAATGTAATTCTTTGCGTAAGGGCCTTCTTTAATCACAGGATCACGTTTAATGACCTAGTAGTCTCATTTTAAAATGTACATAGACACAGGCATAAATAATTCAATAATATAGTTTAACTCAATACAGACAAATATTATAATTTGAATTTGTAATCAAAATAAGAATTACTCATCATATATTTTACATTCTTTTTTTATTCTAACTCTTTGAAATCCAGAGTATATTTTTAATTTATAGCATATCCCAGTTTGGAGTAGCCACCTTTCAAGTCTTCAATAGCTGCCTCTGGCTAGCGGTCACTGTATTGGATACTGTGGCCCTAGAGCGTAAAAGTAATTTCGTTTTGTCATTTTTGAAAAAAATGCAGAGAAAATTCACAGGTTATACTTTAACTGTTCTCCATAGGCAAGGCTCTAACCTCTTCTCAAATCTCTCTGTGAGACCAAGATTTTGTTTTTTTTTACTTACCGTTTAGACTATAGTGAACATAACATTTGTTGCTGTGATCTTTTCATTTCGCATTATATACTAAGTAACCTTATATGAGACTATGCTTTTCACCATCATTATTTTAAATAATTGATATATAAATATTTTTATGAATCAATATCTGTTGTTCTATTCTTTCTAGGAAGCCTGTAACACTACAGGAGTATATTAGTTTTCAACAAAGTTAAATTTAAAATTAGAATTTTCCTTGCTAATTTAGTAATGTAAAGTGATATCTCTGTATATCTTTTATTATTATTTAGGATAAGATCATTTCATGTTTTTTTAAAAATTTTATTGAAGTATATTTGATTTACAATGTTGTGTTTACTTTCTGCTGTACAGCAAAGTGACTCAGTTATACGTATATATATATATATTATTTTTCATGTTCTTTTCCATTATGGTTTATCATAGGTATTTCATGTTTTCTTAATAGCTTTTACAATCTACTTTTTTTTTTTTCCAGCGGATAGAGAAGGCATTCGGCTTTTAAAAAATCATTTGGAATTGTATTTAAACAACTGACAGGAATCTTGTTTATGTTTGAATATATACTTTTTGTATTTGTAAACATTCTTTAGAGAAAGAGGAAGCTGATTTATATATTTTTCATTAAATCACTAAGTATAAAAGGAACGGTTTTATAAACTTAGAAAACAATCCATGAAATTAGGCATGTTTTTCAGAGTTTGTCATTTATACCACAGAAATCAAAAAAATATATCAATATTATCTAGGTTTCCAAATAGCAATCTGGATCAAGACAGGGTTTATTAAATCGGTTCTCCATTCAAGAAAGTGAAAAACAATCCATTTGATGGCTTCATCTATACAAACAAAATTATATCAAAATAAGTGAAAATCAGATAACTTCCTTAAAATTTAATATGGTGTGGAAAAAAAGTTTCAGAATGCTCTACTTGCTGTGATCTCCAATAATATTAGACATAGTTAGTGACATAAATAAAAAAGGTAGGTGATGTAAGAACCAATTTTCACATGCGTCAATAAATCAAAACTTCTGAAATTCTTCTCCAATCCTTCCTCAAAGAAGTTAGCCAGAACATTATGATAACATTACAATTTAGCTTCATAGTATTACAGACTAACTATCAAAAATTTCATAGCTCTTTCCTTTCTCTTCTCTCTCTGCCATGTTTCTCTAGTTGTGTTAACTGTGAAATAGGCTGACCCAACAAGAAAACTAGAAAAGTGGGAGGAGCTCAGTCTTAAAAAAATCCCCACTTTTAATAACAACACAATCATTTTCAATACACAGTAAATATAAATGTCCCAATTTACATGTTATTATTTGATTTGATGATTCAATTTTTATTTTTCATGATAACTTTTTGTATTATTTTCATTAACTCACATGTATTAAAAATAACATTTTGGAATGCTAGTAGTATGTGATCTGGCTAGCCTAATTCTAAGAATAAAGTCCCAGAATGGCATTGTTTGGCATTTCCCCATGAAAATGACAGTTGCTAAAGATTGAAACTTAAACATTATGTAGGGATTTTGTCAATGTCATATTTTCTTAATATTCCATTTTTTGCAGAATAGAAAGGTAAGTATATTTGACTTGCTTAGGCAAAAACTTTGATAAGCATATTATGGGAAATGACCTATGTTTTAGCTTTGTTGCTTGTCCAGCAAACTGACCAGTGACATACTTGCATTTTTTGTTTTTGTTGTCAGACCCTTTAATCAACCCACAGTTAAGCTCTTCGGGTTTTACTTCTGAAATGATTTCCTTGTTTTCAGTGGTTCTTGTCATCACTGTCACCATAAAACTTCAACATCTTGTCTCTTTCTTTAAATCATATATAGTGGCAGCTCCCAAGCTATATTCTTTGGTAAGATGCTTTAGAGTCACCATTAACTCCATTTTCTGCACTGCTGATAATTACAAAATTGACAAGATAAAAACCCAATAATCAGCACTAGTGAATATTCCTGGGAGGAGCATTGAGACACCATTGCCCACTCATGCATTTCAGGTCCAGTTTTGCTACCAAATGAGTTTTGGCACAAAATTTGCAAAAAGTCTTGGGTTTTAGTGGCTTTCAGAATGGTGGATAAGGAATTATGTATCTGTGTACGGAGACTGTTACATCTGATACTTATATTCTTATTCTGAAGAGAGACCCAAAAGTGAGTCATCTTTATTCAGAAGAAATAATAAAAATATTGGGTTTGGAAAACCTCTGTTCATCAATAATATTCAAATTTTTGTTCCCTTTAGCTTCATTCAATATACATTTCTCTGGGCTGTAGGTCTATCTCATAAGCAAATGTACAATCCCAGTCCTCAGTTAGCTCAGGCCCTAGTGTGGGAGGAGATAAAAAAAAGGAATTAAGAAGTATACGGATATGAAGGAAAGAGAATAGATATCCAGTTCTGACCATGAGGTAGTAATGAATATCAGATTTACTCTGCTACCATAAACAACAATAACACTGCACAAAATACGCCAAGCAACTGTTTTCAAGAATTTGACCACAGATGTTCAGGGTGGTTCTTGAGAGAAAGCAAGCACAAAAAGTGAGCTTTCTCCTCTGGTCTACTTCCCAAACTGTGACATAGGGAAGTGAAACCCAAGCACAGTGCAGTGGCCTTGCTTGACTGATGAATCTGATGGAAGGCTGGGCTGGGGTTTGTGGGCAGGTACAGGAGGGGAGCTGAAGAGCATCTCGCTCTTCCTGTCGGTCGCAAAGAAGGCTGCAATATGAGTTGATAGACAACTTTTCTCCCCAGTTAGATCTTTAGACTATGTGCCACTCATAATACTTAGGACGTGTCCTTCACACAAGCCCTTGGTAAATATCTTAAGTTCTTTGGGATGTTTTAGCATGTTCCCATGGCTGGCCTCTACATAAATCTGGAATTCTCATGTTTAAGAACTGCCCAATTAAATTGCCTATGATCTCTGACTTCATCCCAAGTACATCTTGTCTGCATTTCTGGAGAAAAAGGGAGGTTTCAACTTAAAATTACTGCTAGCATAATAATTTGAGAAATGAAAAAAAAAAATCTCATGACATCAAAACTAATTTTTGAAGGTTTCTATTGAAATATGTAATTCCAATAAAAGCTTTAAAAAAGTAAATTAAACTCAAAACTATACAATATCAAAATAATGAAAAATCATTTTTATCTCCATTATTACTTTTTGGCACTGCCATCTTTCTCACGATCTCATTCATCCATGCGCTATTTTATAGAAATTCAAAAGACTATCTCCCAGAGAGCGAATTATACCTCTCAGAAATCAATTACATTTCAGGAAAACACTAACACTACACATATTTTTATTAGGAAATAAAACCACAAGATATGGATAGTAATAAAACTGGAATTATTTTACTGGCAAAGTCCATAAAAGTAACCAATAATTTCAAAATCAAATGGAAAAACATATCCAAGGTCTGCTACTGAACAGCGTTAGCTGTAATATTTCCCCCAAGTTCATGTTAATTTCCTCTCTACACTTCTGATATATTGCACACATTTGAAAAACCATGTGTCATTTGCTTATTCCCCGGTTCAGGAACGCTGGGAAAATTTCTCACATTATGCTTGAGTTGGTGTCTTAATTCTACTCCCCCTTAATTGATTAACGAGGGAGGAGTGAAGGAAACAATGTTAGAGAGAATTTCATTAGGTGTAAATTGCAAGACAGTTGTTTGAATGAACATAATATCTCAGCTCTATTTTGATGGGCCTTGGAGGAATGCTTTAACTATTACTGTAAGTACCAGACCAAGCACTGATCAATTTAACGGTGACATTCGAGCATGGCCTTGTATGTGGTTTTTGTTTCAAAATGTTCTTGGGGAAAACTTCACTGCCTGATAATAGGGAGCAAAAGAATTATTTCCAGTTTATGTGTTACCAACAAATATTTCTGAAGGGAGTCATTTAAGGTAAAACAACAGTAAGTCTCTTTCTAAAGCATAAGCCATTCTAATTTACTTCTTCTATAAAAAGAAAACCTAGATGTTTCAAAGCTGTCTCTGACCAGCAAAGTGAACAGTGATCTGACCAGATCCACCAAGTGACTTGTGACTTGTGATAGTATTTGCAATGACCCAAGATTTCCTCAATTATTTTTCAGCACCACAAACTTATGTCACTTGTTAAACAAACATTGATTTTTTTAAGCTTTAAGATATCAGAAAGAACAGTAGAGGATAAAGAATAATATACAATTACGTACTTTTTTTCCATGCAACATTGACAAATGTCAACATTTTACCTCAAATCTCTTTTCGTATTTTGTTTTCTTAAATGAAACATTATAGATTTAGCTACACTACCCACACTTCTGACCTTGCATTCCCTACCAAACAAACAAAACACATACACACACGTTCTGTATATTTTGTACGTGTGTATTATACACGTTTCATATTTGCTTTTTATAATCTGCCCTTATGTTAAGCTCAAACCATGTACATATATATACTATATAAATAGACAGATCTAGTTTATTCTTTTTAATTAGTACAAATATTTCATCATAAGGGTACTGTAATTTGTTCATTCTTGCTTTTATGTCCAATTAGATTAGTTTCCCCTCTTTATGTTTGCTATTAAAAATATGTCGCAGCAAACTCCCTTGAATATGTCTCCTTGTGCACATATGTATTTTTGTGGAGGTTGGGGAGGAAGAAGTTAAATATCCAGAAATTAAATAGCAGGGGTTCCAGGTTATGAGTATTTTCAATGTTTACATTCTGCTTAACTCTCATCTGAAGGGGCTGTACTTATTTTTATTCCCACCTGCAGTGTATGAGAATTTCTTTCCCTCATAGCTTCCCCAGCACTTTACACTGTAAGACCTATTTATATTTGACTTGATGGAGGGAAAATGGAGTTCCTTCATTATTGTTGAGGTTGAACAAACGCTTTGTATATTTACTTTCTATTAGTATTTCCTCTTCTGCCAATTGTCTTTTTAAATTTTTTCTCAGTTTTACTATTAATGTTTTTTTGTTTTTGTTTTTTTTTGCGGTACGCTTGCCTCTCACTGCTGTGGCCTCTCCCGCCGTGGAGCACCGGCTCCGGACGCGCAGGCTCAGCGGCCATGGCTCATGGGCCCAGCCGCTCCGCGGCATGTGGGATCTTCCCGGACCAGGGCACGAACCCGTGTCCCCTGCATCGGCAGGCGGACTCTCAACCACTGCGCCACCAGGGAAACCCAGATTAATGTATTTTTTGTTATTGATATCCAAGAGTTCCTATATATTCTAGATAATTTTTTTCAGGTATTTCCTTGATCTTAAATATTGTTTACAGTTTCTTTAGCCCCAAAGAAGGTTTGAGTTGTGATGTAGTCAAACTCATCTATCTTTGCTTCATGTCTTTTGATTATTGTGTCTTAATAATGTCTTCTCTACTCTGAGGTGTGATCGCCCTCTCTTCGTTTTCATTTCTAAAGAGTATCTTGAGTTTGCATGCATTTTAATTTTTTCCCATGTGAGTTTTAGAAGAAACTTTTGATTGGAATGAAGTTGAATTTATAGGTTAATTGGAAGAGAATAAATTTAATACCTTCTGGTAAACATGGTATATATCTTCATGTATTCATAATTAATTTACATAGTTTAGTAAATTTATATAATTTTCTCCACCAAGGTATTATTCATAGAAGCTCTGCTTAGCTCAGAGCTTCCTGCTCATCCCCAGTAGCAGCTCACAGCCAGGCCACAGGGAGACTTGTGTGTATGCACAGCACATAGGATTTGGCTAAGAACAAAATGGAGTCCTCCTAGAGATGTCCAGGACTCATCCTCTCCTGCTCCCTGCCGACAAAGTCCAGTTCCCTCAAAGCCCAACCTCCAATCAGTTTCCTCAGCCCAACACCACTGCATTCTCTTTGGGTTTCATTTCTCTATGTCATAGTTTGGAAAGCAGAGCTCACTCTGTTTTTTCTTTCTCTCAAGAACCACACCCTGCACATCTGTTGTTCAATTCTTGGAAACAGCTGCTCTGTCCAGTGTTTGTTGACTGTCATGGTTTCTCAGGAATGATAGGGCCAGACCCACATGCATTACCACTTCACTGTTCATCAATATTTGTATATTGCTTATTTCCTTTCTTCTTATCTTTTTGTATTGACTACTATTTCCTGAAGGAAAGAAACTAGATGCCAGAATGACCTCGTGGAAAAGAGTCCAACCCCCTCCCCAACCCTAGACCAGCTGGAATGATATATGAAAGATAAATAAGCTTCTATCTTATTTAGGTCATTATATTTGGAGCCTCTTATTTTAGAAGCTTAACCTTCTCCTTAAATTTGTGTCCCAAATCACAGAGCAGTAACTTAGGCTAGGATGTAAGTTTATTCATTTTAATGGAGAAACAGAAGTGCCAGGCAGACCAAAATCCTCATGTTAAAGATCAGCACATTACCAAAGAGAAACTCACATTTTGCACTGTAGTAATGAACTTTTGGTTCGCTTAATTATAAACATGACAGCACAAATAATTAAAGAATTAAAGAATATTGAAGCTTGAAAGGATATGAAAGATGGAGAGAGAAAGTGGAGGTCCAGATAATTTAAGTAATCTCTCTAGAGTCACATTATTAATGAGAAAAAGATCTGTGGCTAGAATTGAGTAGTGCTATTTCTTTAATTAAAGAAAATCTTTTCTATTAATTTCCATTGTAATAATTACAGGATGTTAAATTTGCTATATCTTTAGTGAAAGATTTCTTTCTTTAAGATGCAAACTGCTTCATTCTTCAAGTGTATTATGGTTTGAAACTTTGCCAAGACAGGACATCAGGATTTTTGCTGAATGACGGTGATATATTTAGTTAAGTCAACTTAGTTAATAGAATGCTATAGAAGACAGAGTCTAAGATCTCCAAATGGCAATTTGAAAATTAATTCCTAATAAGAAACACTTGTTTTGAAGAGAATGATAATGTTATATTGTACCATATGTCATTTATAAATACAGATAGTGATGAATTGAAGTTCAATATTTTGAGTGATGGCAATTTCATTGGAAAAATAGAAAATTCTTTCTTTCATAGCAGGAATGGGAATGGCTCATGCTTAGTGAAAATTATGTGAACATACAAAAGTTATCACTAAAATATAATTACAATTAGTATACTTTCAAAATTGAAGTGGATATAGTCATGTAAATTATTAAAATTTTTCTCTATTTTTTTCTTTAATTTAGTTATTTGGGCCTTATTACTACAAAAATGTATTTTAAACTTTTTCTATCAAAGTATAGTTAATTTCCAATGTGTTAGTTTCAGGTGTACAGCAAAGTGATTCAGTTATATATATATATATATACATTTTCAGATTCTTTTCCATTATAGGTTATTACAAAGTATTGAATATAGCTCCCTGTGCTATACACTAAGTTGTTGTTTATCTGTTTTATATATAGTAGTGTGTATATGTTAATCCCAAACTCCTTATTTATTTATTTGTTTATTAATTCTCATTATCACTAATGAGAATTTTATTGGCATGAAATACTATAATTATGGACATGTAAAATCTTTAAATATTGGATTGGCTCAAGATGGCAGAGTAGAAGGATGTGTGCTAACTCCCTCTTGCGAGAGCATTGGAATCACAACTAACTGCTGAACAGTCATTGACAGGGAGACACTAAAACTCACCAAAAAAGATACCCCACATCCAAAGGCAAAGGAGAAGCTGCAATGAGATGGTAGGAGGGGTGCAATCACAATAAAATCAAATCCCATAACTGCTGGGTGGGTGACTCACAAACTGGAGAACAATTATACCACAGAAGTCCACCCACTGCAGTGAAGGTTCTGAGTCCCACGTCATCCTTCTCAACCTGGGGGTCTGGCAACAAGAGAAGGAATTCCCAGAGAATCAGATTTTGAAGGATAGCAAGATTTGATTACAGGACTTCAACAGGACTGGAGGAAACAGAGACTCCACTCTTGGAGGGCACACACAAAGTAGTGTGTGCATCAGGACCCAGGGGGAAGGAGCAGTGACCCCAGGGGAGACTGAACCAGACCTACCAGCTAGTGTTGGAGGGTCTCCTGCAGAGGTGGGGGTGGCTGTGACTCACTGCGGGGACAAAGACACTGGCAGCAGAAACTCTGGGAAGTACTCCTTGGCATGAACACTCCTGGAGTCCACCGTTAGCCCCACCAAAGAGCCTGTAGCCTCCAATGCTGAGCCACCTCTGGCCAAACAACCAACAGAGGGACCTCAGCTCCACTCATCAGCAGACAAGCAGATTAAAGTTTTACTGACCTCTGCCCACCAAAGCAACATCTAGCTCAACCCACTACCACTGCATCCTATCAGGAAGATTGCACAAGCCTCTTACATAGCCTCATCCACCAGAGGGCAGATAGCAGAAGCAAGAAGAACTACAATCCTGCAGCCTGTGGAATGAAAACCACATTCACAGAAAGATAGACAAAATGAAAAGGCAGAGGACTATGTACCAGATGAAAGAATAAGATAAAACCCCAGAAAATCAACTAAATGAAGTGGAGATAGGCAACCTTCCAGAAAAAGAATTCAGAATAATGATAGTGAAGATGATCCAGGACCTCGGAAAAAGAATGGAGGAAAAATCGAGAAGATGCAAGAAAGGTTTAACGAAGACCTAGAAGAATTAAACAACAAACAACTAGAAGAATTAAAGAACAAACAAACAGAGATGAACAATACAATAACTGAAATAAAAATACACTAGAAGGAATCAATAGCAGAATAACTGAGGCAGAAGAACAGATAAGTGACCTGGAAGACAGAATGGTGGAATTCACTGCTGTGGAACAGAATAAAGAAAAAAGAATGAAAAGAAATTAAGACAGCCTAAGAGACCTCTGGGACAACATTAAACAAGCAAGATTCTCATTATAGGGGTCCCAGAAGGAGAAGAGAGAGAGAAAGGACCCAAGAAAATATTTGGAGATTATAATCGAAAACCTCCCTAACATAGGAAAGGAAATAGCCACCCAAGTCCAAGAAGCACAGAGAGTTCCAGGCAGGATAAACCCAAGGAGAAACACGCTGTGACACATAGTAATCAAATTGACAAAAATTAAAGGCAAAGAAAAATTATTAAAAGTGACAAGGGAAAAACGACAAATAACATACAAAGGAACTCTCGTAAAGTTAACAGCTGATTTCTCAACAGAAACTCTACAAGCCAGAAGGGAGTTACATGATATATATAAAATGATGAAAGGGAAGAACCTACAACCAAGATTACTCTACCCAGCAAGGAACTCATTCAGATTTGATGGAAAAATCAAAACCTTTACAGATAATCAAAAGCTAAGAGAATTCAGCACCACCAAACCAGCTATACAACAAATGCTAAAGGAACTTCTCTAAGTGGAAAACACAAGAGAAGAAAAGGACCTACAAAAACAAACCCAAAACAATTAAAAAAATGGTCATAGGAACATATATATCGATAATTACCTTAAACGTGAATGGATTAAATGCTCCAACCAAAAGACATAGGCTTGCTGAATGGATACAAAAACAAGATGCATATCTATGCTGTCTACAGGAGACCCACTTCAGACCTAGAAACACATACAGACTGAAAGTGAGGGGATGGAAAAAGATATTCCATACAAATGGAAATCAAAAGAAAGCTGGAGTAACAATACTCATATTAGATAAACTAGACTTTAAAATAAAGAATGTTACAAGAGACAAGGAAGGACACTACACAATGATCAAGGGATCATTCCAAGAAGAAGATATAACAATTATAAACATATATGCACCCGACATAGGAGCACCTCAATACATAAGCAGATGCTGACAGCAATAAAAGAGGAAATTGACAGTAACACAGTAATAGTGGTGACTTTAACAGCTCACTTACATCAATGGACAGATCATCCAAACAGAAAATTAATAAGGAAACACAAGCTTTAAATGACAATAGACCAGATAGATTTAATTGATATTTATAGTACATTCCATCCAAAAACAGCAGATTACACTCTCTTCTCAACTGCGCACGGAATATTCTCCAGGATAGATCACATCTTGGGTCACAAATCAAGCCTTGGAAAATGTAAGAAAATTGAAATCATATCAAGCATCTTTTCTGACCACAATGCTATGAGATTAGAAATCAATTACAGGGGAAAAAAGTAAAAAACACAAGCACATGTAGGCTAAACAATACATTACTAAATAACCAAGAGATTACTGAAGAAATCAAAGAGGAAATCAAAAAATACCAGAGGCAAATGACAACAAGACCTATGGGATGCAGCAAAAGCAGTTCTAAGAGGGAAGTTTATAGCAATACAATCCTACCTCAAGAAACAAGAAAAATCTCAAACAAGCAATCTAATCTTACACCTAAAGCAACAAGAGAAAAAAGAACAAACAAAACCCAAAGTTAGTAGAAGGAAAGAAATCATAAAGATCAGAGGAGAAATAAATGAAATAGAAACCAAGAAAGCAATAGTGAACATCAATAAAACTAAAATCTGGTTCTTAGAGAAGATAAACAAAATTGATAAAGCTTTGGCCAGACTCATCAAGAAAAAGAGGGAGTTCTATTTTTAGGTATTAAGGAACCTCCATACTGTTTTCCATAGTGGCTGTATCAATTTACATTCCCACCAACAGTGTAGGAAGGTTCCCTTTACTCCACACCCTCTCCAGCATTTATGGTTTGTAGTTTTTTTGATGATGGCCATTCTGACTGGTGTGAGGTGATATCTCACTGTAGTTTTGATTTGCATTTTTCTAGTGAATAATGATGTTGAGCATTCTTTCATGTGTTTGTTGACAATCTGTACATCTTCTTTGGAGAAATGTCTATTTAGGTCTTCTGCCCATTTTTGGATTGGGTTGTTTGTTTTTTTGATATTGAGCTGCATAAGCTGCTTGTAAATTTTGGAGATTAATCCTTTGTCAGTTGCTTCATTTGCAAACATTTTCTTCCATTCAGAGGGTTGTCTTTTTATGGTGGGATAGGGAGGGTGGGAGGGAGAGAGACACAAGAGGGATGGGATATGGGGATATATGTATAAGTATACCTGATACACTTTCTTAAAAAGCAGAAACTAACACACGATGGTAAAACAATTATACTCCAATAAAGATGTTAAACAATAAAAAAGAGGGAGAGCACTCAAATCCATAAAAGAAAAATGAGAAAGAAGTTACAATGGACACTGCAGAAATACTAAGCATCATAAGAGACTACTACAAGCAACTCTATGCCAATAAAATGGACAACCTGGAAGAAATGGACAAATTCTTAGAAAGGTATAACCTTCCAAGACTAAACCAGGAAGAAACAGAAAAGATGAACAGACCAATCACAGGTAATGAAATTGAAACTGTGATTCAAAATCTTCCAACAAAGTCCAGGACCAGATGGCTTCACAGGTGAATTCTATCAAACATTTAGAGAAGAGCTAACACCCATCCTTCTCAAAGTCTTCCAAAAACCTGCAGAGGAAGGAACACTCCCAAACTCATTCTACAAGGCTACCATCACCCTGATGCCAAAACCAGACCAAGATACTACCAAAAAAGAAAATTACAGACCAATATCACTGATGAATATAGATGCAAAAATCCTCAACAAAATACCAGCAAACAGAATCCAACAACACATTAAAAGTATCATAAACCATTATCAAGTGGGATTAACCCAGGGACGCAAGAATTCTTCAATATACAGAAATCAATCAGTGTGATACACCATATTAACAAATGGAAGAATAAAAACCATATGATCATCTCAATAGACACAGGAAAAGCTTTTGACAAAATTCAACACCCATTTATGATAAAAATTCTCCAGGAAATGGGCACAGAGGGAACCTACCTGAACATAATAAAGGTCATATATGACAAACCCACAGCCAACATCATTCTCAATGGTGAAAAACGGAAAGAATTTCCTCTAAGCTCAGGAAGAAGACAAGCATGTCCACTCTTGCTGTTATTATTCAACATAGTTCTGGAAGTCCTAGCCACAGCAATCAGAGAAGAAAAAGAAATAAAAGGAATACAAATCAGAAAAGAAGAAGTAAAACTGTCATTGTCTGCAGATGACATGATACTATACATAGACAGTCCTAAAGATGCCACCAGAAAACTACTAGAGCTAATCAATGAATTTTGTAAAGTTGCAGGATACAAAATTAATGCACAGAAATCTCTTACATTCGTATGCACTAACAATGAAAGATCAGAAAGAGAAATTAAGGAAACAATCCCATTCACCATTGCAACAAAAAAATAAAATACCTAGGGATAAACCTACCTAAGGAGGTAAAAGACCTGTACTCAGAAAACTATAAGACACTGATGAAAGAAATCAAAGGTGACACAAACAGATGGAGAGATATACCATGTTCTTGGACTGGAAGAATTAATATTGTGAAAATGGCTATAATACCCAAAGCAATCTAGAAGTTCATTGAAATCCCTATCAAATCACCAATGGCATTTTTTACAGAACTAGAACAAAAGAAGTCTTAAAATTTGTATGGAGACACAAAAGACCCTGAATAGATAAAGCAATCTTGAGGGAAAAAAGCGGGGCTGGAGGAATCAGACTCCCTGACTTCAGACTATACTACAAAGCTACAGTAATCAAGACAATATGGTACTGGCACAAAAACAGAAATATAGATCAATGGAACAGGATAGAAAGACCAGCGATAACCCATGCACCTATGGTCAACTAATTTATGACAAAGGAGGCAAGGATATACAATAGAGAAAAGACAGTCTCTTCAATAAGTGGTGATGGGAAAACTGGACAGCTACGTGTAAGAGTAGGAAATTAGAACACTCCCTAACATCATACACAAAAATAAACTCAAAATGGATTAAAGACCTAAATGTAATGCCAGATACTATAAAACTCTTAGAGGAGAACATAGGAAGAACACTCTTTGACATAAATCACAGCAAGATCTTTTTTTGACCCACCTCCTAGAGTAATGGAAATAAAAACAAAAATAAACAAGTGGGACCCAATGAAACTTAAAAGCTTTTGCACAGTGATGGAAACTATAAAGAAGAAGAAAAGACAGCCCTCAGAATGGGAGAAAATATTTGCAAATGAATCAAAGGACAAAGGATTAAACTCCAAAATATATAAAAAGCTCATGCAGCTCAATATTAAAAAAACAAACAACCCAGTCAAAAAATTGGCAGAAGACCTAAACAGACATTTCTCCAAAGAAGACATACAGATGGCTAAGAGGCACATGAAAAGCTGCTCTGCATCAGTAATTATTAGAGAAATGCAAATCAAAACTACAATGAGGTATCACCTCATACCAGTTAGAAGGGGCATCATCAGAAAATCTACAAACAACAAATGCTGGAGTGGGTGTGGACAAAAGGGAACCCTCTTGCACTGTTAGTGGGAATGTAAATTGATACAGCCAATATGGAGAACAGTATGGCAGTTCCTTAAAAAACTAAAAATAGAATTACTATATGATCCAGCAATCCCACTACTGGGCATATACCCTGAGAAAACCATAATTCAAAACGACACATGCACCCCAATGTTCATTGCAGCACTATTTACAATAACCAGGTCATGGAAGCAACCTAAATGCCCATCGACAGATGAATGGATAAAGAAGACGTGGTACGTATATACAACGGAATATTACTCAGCCATAAAAAGGAACTAAACTGAGTCATTTGTAGAGACGTGGATGGACCTAGAGACCGTCATACAGAGTGAGGTAAGTCAGAAAGAGAAAAACAAATATCGCATATTAACGCATATATGTGGAATCTAGGAAAATGGTACAGATGAACCAGTTTGCAAGGCAGAAAGAGACACAGATGTAGAGAGCAAACATATGGATACCAAGGGTGGAAAGTGGGGGTGTAGTGGTGGTGGTGGTATGAATTAGGGGATTGGGACTGACATGTATACACTAATATGTATAAAATAGATAACCAATAAGAACCTGCTGTATAAAAAAAATTAATTAAATTAAAAAAGAATCTTTAAATCTTAAAGCCTGTTAACATAATCATGTATGTCTATGTACAAAACATACATATTTCATTTTATTTAAAACATGAAAGAGGGTATTTCAAATCACACTAAACATAGTAAATGTAGAACTTGCTTTGTTAAAAATCTATAGTATACATCAAATAAAGGCTAAACTTCCAATGCCAACTATATATGAAATGAAATTTAACATTTACAATAATCAGTTTCCTTATAGTGCTATTTTAAAGAATATTTTTAAGAATAATAAAATCTTCTAAATGTAAAATGTCCTTATCGAACTGAGAAAAAAAAGCCTAAATTTTATACTGAGAATAAAAAATGTTAAAGCTTTTTTTCCTATGTTACTCCATGTCCTGTTATGAGATCGCATACTAGTGACCCAACATCGATAAAAAAACCATCCAGTATGGCTCACTGATATTAATCTTGCCATCATCTATCATTTGGTCCTGATTTCTGCCTTTAGGTCTGAGCTAGATGACAACAGATTCCAAGCTCCAAATTTGGACATTTATCAGCATATTTGAAATGGAAATTATCTAAGAATACACAGAACAGGTTTTGGGGGAAAGCACTGCTTTCCTGAAGGGTTTTTTCACTATATGAAATGTATTATGAATTTACGTATAAATTAGTCCAGGTCTATAAATTTCAGCTATTAATTGGAGGAGGGAACCAATTAGATTTGAGCTTCTAAAGTTTAAATTATGTCTGGACCTTGAAATTTGAAAGCTCTCAAGCTGTCTGAGAAGCTTAGCTTTCCAGCACATCTCCTCCCCTAAGTGAGCCAGACATTCTGATTTATTGTATCTGGGTGGGGCTTTGGGATTGGCAGTTTTTAAAAACTCCTCAGTGATTCCATCATGAAGTCAATATTGAGAATCACTTAATTAGATGAAGGCAAATCTTAGCAGGTGAGTTTCCCAAGTCAGCCAGGTTCTTAAGGTAGGTTTCCCTTTATTTTTTGGTCAATATTTTCTGTAGGTTTAACATTATTATTATATTTCCCTGTTTACTGAGCTCTTTTTATGTCATCTTTGTTAACATTATCATGTTTAATCTTCACAAAAATATTACTTCATAAATGTAGAAACTAAGGTTTAGGAGATTAAATAATTTGGTCAAGGTAACTTCGTCAGTGGTAGTCATAATAGTGAAACATTTAGTCTTCTGATTTCAATGTCTGTATTACCGATCACTACCTTTGATTCTGCCATGATTAGTATTAAAAGCAGACTGAAAAGAGAAGAAGAGAATTAGATTGTTTTCCCCCTCATCTGTGCGGCAGAATGATGTCGAACCAAAAATAGGATGTATCACAGGTAGCTCAGCTGCATATACTTAAAGGCATTTGTAAGCAAGGCGTTAGAAAAGTCTGCATTTTAAGTTGAATATAGAAAGAACTACTTTTGCTTTATGTACTTATAATTTTTGTCCTGTCCATTGATCTCTTAATACCTGTTGTTAAGAACTTTTTGCATTGCTCTGAAGAAAGCGGTTCTGAAAATGCTGGTGTAGCTTATTAAAGGAATGTCTTAGAGACATAAACAGCCAAAACTTGAAGGCAACTTAGAGGTGAGCTAAGGTCAAGTTCTTCACCTTGCAGAGAAAGATCACGAAGCCCCTGGGCTAAGGCCGTTGCCCAGGTTAAAGTGGGATAGGGAGGGTGGGAGGGAGGGAGACACAAGAGGGAAGAGATATGGGAACATATGTATATGTATAACTGATGCACTTTGTTATACAGCAGAAACTAACACACCATTGTAAAGCAATTATACTCCAATAAAGATGTAAAAAAAAAAAAAAAAAGACTCCGGAGTGGCTGAACTGAGAAGCGAACGCTGTCCTCTCTCCAGGCTTCTTTTCACTACAACCACAGCTGTCTTGGTGCAACAGAAGAGAGGAAGAGCCTTGAGCCTGATGTGACAGCCACGGACAAAAGTCCCAAGTCCTGCGATCATAGCGCTGAAGGCATAGGAGCTGCTGTGCAGGAGCAGAGTCAGAAAGTTGGGCTGGATTCTAAGCCATAAATTTATTCTGTTTGTTGGAAGAGGGTAACGATTCTCCGAATGAGTGCCTTACAAGGACTCTCTTTTTCCAGGGTGATATTTTATAAGGATGTACAGTAAGTGCAAAACGAGGTGCCTAGAATAGCCAAATTCAGAGTTAGAAAGTACATTGGTAGATGCCAGGGACTGGGGGGGTAGGGGGTGGGGAGAGGGGATGGGGAGTCAGTGTTTGAGGGGGACAGAGTTTCAGTTGGGAAGGTGAAAACTTAGGGAGATGGGTGATGGTGAGAGTTGTACAACAATGTGTATGTACTAGCGCCGCTGAACTGTACAGTTAAACATGGTTAAAATAGTATGTTTTATATTATGTGACTTTTACCACAATAAAAAACATTTAAAAAATTACACCATTGGTTCCTGCCTTTTAATGCAGCACTCCTAATACTTTTTCCTAAATCTTCCAGGATTTTGAAGGTTTCTTTTAATTTTCATCAAGTTTTCGATTAACAAACAAACAAAAACCTGGGATAGTTTAATGGTTTACCTAATAATCTAACCGCACGGCCTGGTTTTCAAGATTTTCCAAAGTTTGGGTCAAGCTCAACTTTCCAGCTATATGTTCCACTATTTCTCTACATAAACCCTATGGTCAAGCCAAAAACGTCACCTTTTGATTTTTTTGATCATTCTGTCCTTATGTATTCCCCGTTATATTAATTTTCCCAGATTGTACCCACTAGCTAGAATGGCTACTCCCCTGACCCATGGTCCCTACCCATTAAAATCTTAATTCATTTTTTAAGGCCCAGATCAAGAAACATTTCCTGCACAGAGTCTCTGCTCCCCTTAGCCAGCAGGTACTGCTCTGAAATAAAAAGTTAATTGGATTTTTGGATGGGCTTCTCTGCCCTACCTCACCTCCAAATGGCTGTGGTGTAGGATGTCAGCCTAATGTTTGCAAAGAGGGCATGAGAACCTGATGTATACCCTAATTGCGACCCTAAGCAGAGTTCATTTCCTGTTACGACAGATACGTTAAATCAGTATTACACCAGCACGGGTGGATTTTCACTGAGAAAGAATTTCCTAGGGCTAACTATAATTAAATCACGTAATCACTTTTCTACATAGCAGGGATAAGCCATTTAAAAAAATTTCCATTTTATTTTTATTTTAATGAAACCATTTAAGTTGAAAACAATTTCTGCATAAATGTTACAACAAAGATTAAATTCATCCATTAGTCTGATATTAGAGATTAAAATTTCCACTACTGTCAGTTTTCTTTTGTGTCTATAATTTTCTTTGTACAATTGGTAACCAATCTTCTTGGGTGAAATTTTGCAGATCTATTTTTTAAAGACATTTAAAATATTTCCAGTACTTTAGAGTCATTAGTAAATATTAAATGCATAATATGACTCATCAGTTTTACTTTGCTGTGCTTATTCCTATCAGAAAGATTCAGTATAAACTGGATACAAGATAAAAAGCTATTATTTAATCCTTGACATAAAGAACAAAGAGAATTAGTAGGTCAAAGGTGTAGAATATGGGGCACTATTGTGACTAAATTTTGGTGTTGAAGTATTCTGCTTTGCCTTCATTTGAAACCATAAAACTCCTAGGAGAAAACTTAGGGGAGAAGCTCCTTGACACTGATTTTGGCAAGGATGTTCTGAATTTGACACCAAAATCAAAGGCAACAAAAGTAAAAATAAACAAGTGGGACTACATCAAACTAAAATATCTTCTGCACAGCATAGGACACCATTAATGAAAAGAAAAGGCAACCAATGGGATGGGAGAAAATATTTGCAAATCACATATCTGATAAGAAATTAATATCCAAAATATATAAAGGACCTGTACAATTCAATAGCAAAAAACCCAATCTGATGAAAATATGGGCAGAGGAACTAAGTGGACATTTTTCCAAAGAAGACATGTAAATGGCTAATAGGTACAAGAAAAGGTGCTCAACATCACTAACGATCAGGGAAATGCAAATCAAAACCACAATGAGATATTACCTCACATCTATTAGAATGGCTATTATCAAAACGACAAGAAATAACAAGCATTGGCAAAGGATGTGGAGAAAAGGGAACCCTTATGCACTATTGGTAATGATGGAAATTAGTACAGGCACTATGGAAAACAGTATGGAGGTTTCTCAAAAAATTAAAAATAGAACTACCACATGATCCAGCAATTCCACTTATGGGTATTTATCAGAAGGAAACAAAATCACTATCTCAAAAAGATATCTGCACCCCCATGTTCATAGCAGCATTATTTACAATAGCCAAGATATGGAAAGAATACTGTCCATCCACAGAGAACAGACTTGTGCTTGCTAAGGGGGATGGGGGTGGGAGAGGGTTGGATTCGGAGTTTGGACTACCAGAATGCAAACTACTATGTATAGAATGGATAAACAACAAGGTCCTATTGTATAGCACAGGGAGCTATATTCAATATCCTGTAATAAACCATAGTGGAAAAGAATAAAACATTTAAATGTCTATCGATGGGTGAATGGATAAAGAAAATGTGATATACATATATATATAATATTATATATATATGTGATTATATACATATAGTGGAATCTCATTCAGCTGTAAAACGGATGGAAATCCTGCCATTTGCATTAACATGGATGAAATAAGTCAAACAGAGAAAGACAAATACTGTATGATCTTACTTATATGTGAACTCTAAAAAAACTGAACTCATGGGATTCTCTGGTGGTGCAGTGGTTGAGTATCCACCTGCCAATGCAGGGGACATGGGCTCGAGCCCTGGTCAGGGAAGATCCCACATGCCGCGGAGCAACTAAGCCTGTTAAGTCACAACTACTGAGCCTGTGCTCTAGAGCCCGTGCGCCACAACTACTGAGCCCGCGTGCCACAACTACTGAAGCCCATGTGCCTAGAGCCTGTGTTCTGCAACAAGAGAAGCCACTGCAATGAGGACCCTGAGCATCGCAACAAAGAGTAGCCCCCACTGACTGCAACTAGAGAAAACCTGCGCGCAGCAACAGAGACCCAACACAGCCAAAAATAAATAAATAAATAAATAAAAATTAAAAAAAACCCTGAACTCATAGATAAAGAGAACAGATTGGTGGTTGCCAGAGGCAGCAGGTGGGGAAGTGGGGCGGGGGGAGGTGGGCAAAATGGGTGAAGGAATTCAAAAGGTACAAACTTTAGTTATAAAATAAACAAGTCGTGGGATGTTACGTACAGCATGGCGACCATAGTTAATAATAATGTACTGTATATTTGAAAGTTGCTAAAAGAGTAGATCTTAAAAGTTCGCATCACAATGTAAGAAACCTGTAGCTATTTGTCGTGATAGATATTAAATAAAATTTTTTGGTCATCATTTAACAATATATACACATATATCAAATCATTGTATACCTAAAACTAATACAATATCATATGTTAATTGTTTCCTATATCTATGTTCATCAACATGTATACACAATAAATCCAGAATCACAATAAATCCTGACTACAATGAAGATGTGACACTGCAGGGGAGGGTTGAAGATTTTAGTCTGAGTGGACCACAAACCAAAGGTCTTGTTGGCATAAAGTAAATTATTTCTCTCCACTAAGCCTAGGTTCCTCCACCTGTATAAATCTCTAAACTTCCTCAAGTAAACCTTTAAATTAATTCATCTTATTCTGTACAGAAAAAAGATTATTTATGCTTCTTCAGTTACTATGACCTACTCATCAGAACTGGTCCTAGTAATTAAAAATTTGGTGAGAAAGTTCACAAAGGAAAATAAGTTGAATTTCCCCCCATCCTCTCTGCAGACACAGATTGGGGGCATGAAGTGAATTCAAGGGGAGAAAATTTGTGAGTAGATAGAGTTCAGCCTTTTGTGAAAGGGATTTTTAGTGTTATCACTCATCAAACTTTATTAGGCTTCTGATCAATTTCTAATTAAAGAAAGCATGAATCCTCATAAGACAAGGGGAAAAGGTGATTCATAAGTAAGGTACGGAATGTCTTGTCTCTGGAGTTCCCAATCTGTCAAAACAAATCAAGACACTCTCTGGTAATTTTAATCTAGTTTTTCACAATTTATTCTTTTTTAGGTATGAGAAATCTCAAAAGTTCTTCTTGAGTTTTTATTCTATTGTTTCAGATCCTTTTGGGAAAAGAAATATGCTTCAGATCATTTAGTGGAGAGATGACTAGTGTTAATTTCATTTCAGTCTCTGTAAATAAAATTTTATATTTTTCACTAGAGAGATTTATTACTTTCAGATTTTTGCTCTTGTATAGCATAATAAATGATCCCATATTTCTCAGATAAAACAGTAAGGAATATATCACTTTGATACAGTGTAATTCTATAGGAAAAGAAATTACTTCTTTATCAAATACTAAACATAAATTTGTTTAATCAAATACAGTTGGAAGGCATGTGAGGAGGAATTTAAAGGAAGTTAAGGGATGATTGATGATGAAAGAATAAGACCAAGTTCGTGTCAATGACCAATTAATGGAAATGCTAGTTCATCAGGTGACAGGTGTCTCCATTTTACATAATTAAGTCTATTTCTCAAACCAGAGATTCATAAATAAACTCTGGGTTTGTTTTGTGTTTTCCCTCTATCATATAAATTATATTTATGGTTAATCTATTCATAGAACTACCAATCTTGAGGTCATCTTACAAATAAGATCACAGTGTCCTTGGTTATTCTTCCACTTTCTTTAAATTTGCCTAATTCAAATGATACCATATTTTCTCACATAAATTTGCTTACACCTCTCCCTGCTTTTAAGAAAATGTTTATACCATATGAAGCAGGTGGAGACCAGGAAGAAATACCTGACTGTAAACCACTGCATTTTTCCATGAAGGTTTTGTGAAGCTGGTAATATAGCCTTTGAGGCAGGATGAGAATGATACTATTCTCACTATTGGTTGGATCCTTTCTCCTTGAATAAGATTGTAAAAACCTAAGTGTCCATTGACAGATGAATGGATAAAGAAGATGTAGCACATATATACAATGGAATATTACTCAGCCATAAAAAGAAATGAAATTGAGTTATTTGTAGTGAGGTGGATGGACCTAGATTCTGTCATACGGGGTGAAGTAAGTCAGAAAGAGAAAAACAAACACCATATGCTAACACATATATATGGAATCTAAAAAAAAAGAAAAGGTGCTGAAGAACCTAGGGGCAGGACAGGAATAAAGATGCAGATGTAGAGAATGGACTTGAGGACACGGGGAGGGGGAAGGGTAAGCTGGGACAAAGTGAGAGAGTGGCATGGACATATATATACTACCAAATGTAAAATAGATCGCTAGTGGGAAGCAGCCGCATAGCACAGGGAGATCAGCTCGGTGCTTTGTGACCACCTAGAGGGGTGAGTTAGGGAGGGTGGGTGGGAGACACAAGAGGGAGGGGATATGGGGATATATGTATATGTATAGCTGATTCACTTTGTTATACAGCAGAAACTAACACACCATTGTAAAGCAATTATACTACAACAAAGATGTTAAAAAAAACCAAACTAGAAGGTGGTCAGGTGATTCCCATTCCAGTCTTTTGTATTTCCCAGTCTTTTGCAACACATATTTGAAATGATACTTTACATTTATTGTTCAACCAAAGAAGCAACAGAGAGTGTTGTCATATAGACCAACAATGTGGCATCAAACGCGGCACATCATTGAAGGATGCGTTTCATTTTACAAAGTTCTTTGAAAGGAGATCTAGCAGGTAGAGACAATAGTTAAAATGGGGGCTGTCCACTCAGCCAGGGGGTGGCAGTGCCACTCAGTGGAAAGAGGCCTGGTCTAGAAGTCCAGCCTGAGATCCCATTCTAAATTTGTCACTAGCTCTGTGATGCTGGGTTAGCCCGTTAAACTTCCTGAGACTAATTTTCTTAATCGGATAAATGAGAAACTGCATGTGATTCATAGTTAGTTGACTAGTTTAAAAGACTTCCAGGCCCATGGATTTAAGTTGTGAGTATGAAATGGCTAGGTATAAGACAACGGGGTGTTACATGGCCTGAGGAAGATGCGTGCAGAACCTAGGTATATTCGAATTCGAATTTATTGAAAACACTTTACCAAGTATTGGTGAGGATGTGGAACATCTGGAATTCATATATTGCTGGTGAATAGATAAATTAATTCAATCATTTTGGAAAACTGTTTAGTAGTTGTAAGAATATTTTTAAACTATTTATAACTTGTGACTTAGCAATTTAATTCCTGGGTAGACACACATTAGAATGAGGGCTTATGTCCACCCAAAGACATGTACAAGACTATTGATAGCAGCTGTATTCATACATATAAAAGATGATATACTGTATGATTCTAGCTATGAAAAATGTAAAAGCAATCAAAATTAATCTGTGGGGATAGAGATGAGAACAGTGATCATTTTGGGTTCTTTCGGTTGTTTAAAGGGGCTATAAGAAAACTGTGGAAATTTTCAGTATCTTGACTGGGATGTGGTTTACAGAGGTATATACATATACAACCATTCACTTAAGATTTGGGCACCTTACTGTATTGTATCTAGGTTATACTATGATTTGAAAAACAGAAAAAAAGAAATAAACAGTAACAAAAAAAGAATAAAAAAAGAAAGAAGGAAAGGAGAAAGAAACATTTTCTTGGAAGAATATAAAACCATGTACAGGTGGACTTCTGTCCAGAGATTGCCACTTTGCTGTTTCTGGGTTGTGTGAGCTTTAGAATCCTCTTCAGCTATAATTGTCAATGATTGTTTGAATAAGAGAAAAAATTCAGGTGAAAATTTGGGAACGACAAAGTAAAGTTAACACCAACTTTTATGGCCCCGTATTATGATTGTCAACGGACTCATTAACAAGAAGATGATACTAACTATAAAAATTCTAAATTGCTGTGTCAAGTCCCCACTTTCCTCACCTGAAAGCTATGGTTGCCTTGTGCATCATAACATTGACTGTAAATTAGAAACCTCATTTTTACTTCCTACGTCTGCAGAGACCAGCGCTTAAAGAGGGTATGCTTGAAATGGATTTTACAATTCAAATTCGGTTGCACAAAATCTTACCACTCTGAGCAAAAATAAAAAGCTTCCCCCTGCTATTAGAATCAGCACAATACCCTGAGTTCACAGATTAGCTCTGTGTGGCCATTGTAACCAGAGTGATTCGGGTTAAACTCTGATTCAAACATCGAAGAAATTTCAGAGCAGGTGAAATCAGCAGCTGCTTCACTGGTATATTCTGTGGGAGGGAAGGAGTTGTCACCCACATTCAGTAGAACATCATCTTCTTCCCATAGATTCAGAGACAGAAATCCACAAAGTCATGCTTTATACTTTATAAGAAATTATAGGATTGAGTCATTAGACCTTGGTATGATTATACTTTCTTTTAGATAAATATGGCCTCTAAATTAAGATTAAAATCTCTGAATAAAGGAAGTAACATTTATTGAGCTTATGACATATATCCAGGATTTTAACTTCTACCCCTCATTTAATTAAAAAACACCATTCCCATTTTATACATGATTAAAGTGAGCCTTGGCGACTATAAACACCCAGCTGTTGGTGGAATGCAGGATTCACCCTGGGGTGTCTGTCTTCCTTCCACTGCATCTCTCCACAGGCTCCTTTAAGGGAAGGGACACTGTAGTTTTCTGTTTTTAGGGTTTCTGACAACTGTAGGTAAATGCTAAAGCACTGACATAAATACTAGGCCACAAATTCAGTTATGCAAGAGACATATTTTTCTTTCAATTCCTATAAATAGAAGTTACTTTCTTTTTGACCTCATTCTTCTATTTGGTAGAAATTTGTCCTCAGTCAATTTAAGATGTCCTTACTTCCAGGTTACACCCTCCCCATCCCCCCGTTCCCATCCCCCCATGCCTGAGGCTGCCTGTAAGTCTTGGGAGGTTGATGAGTGTGATAATTGGTTATCACCTGCTCAGTCTGGCTTCTGTCCCATCTCATTGGACCACGTAGGTTGTAGCTATGTCATCCAGAGTTCAGGACATTCTCAGGTCTGGCTCAATGTCTGATAATTTCTTGATCCTCTCTAGGACTTGGGAAAATTTGCTCGGTTTTCTACTGTAGATAGATCAAGGGAGATCAAGCCTGGAGGCCATCTCTGGCCATGCTGCCATTTTCCCTCTAATAATCTTTAACATTATAGGGTGCATATGTGTGTTTGCCCGATGGCTGCTGTTCAGAATAGGAAGATGACTTTGGATTTTGCTTTCTCCAAGCCCTCTTCTCTTGAATATTTAAATGTATCTGGGTGCTCTGCCACTTTTCCCTCCTTACCTTCAGTACAGAAAATTTATAACCCGAAGAAAGGTGGGTGGATAAAGGTAAAGGGAAGGGGAATATTTCTGTCAAAAAGCACATTCTTTCAAATCATTTTCATGTTCTATGGAGAGTTCCATGGGCTCTCTTAAACTGGTTTACCCATAAAAACTCTCCTAGAGGCAATGAATGCTCAGTTACAGAAGACACTAGGGGTGCAGGGGTCCAGGGGTGGGAGGCGGTTTCGAATACACTGTGAAATGTTAGGTATATTATCCCTCTATGCTAAGCATATAATCAACACTCAGTAAATACGTATTTAATTGAGATAAATGAAATACAAAAGAGATCACATATTTGCCAGGCTAGAGTTTTTAAAAGCTGGATGAGCAACAAAATCACCTGGAAAACTTAAAAAATTCAGATTTCTAGGCCTCACACCTGGAGTTTTAAACTTAAACTTTGAGGAGGGATTGAGAAAGTCTTTAAAAAAATACTCTTCTTCAGGTGGTTGGACAAGTATGAGACCTACCGGTTTAGCAATCTGATTACTGAATTTTATCTGGTATTACCCTGTGAAGTATAGAGCAGGGTCCTAAGAGAATGGGACATGAATAGACACATTTTGGTAGTAGAAGAAAGAATCTGAACTTAGTAGAACATCCATGGAAATATATAATATAAAACTTCTTCTACAAACATATTTCATTTGAGCAAAGGAACGGATTCAGACTACAAGTAGCCCTATTACTTCACAGACTCATTGCTTCCTGGTTTTTAATCCTTTCCTCACATCAAAATTGGATATATTCACTTTAGTAATAAGACTAATTTATATAAATTTGTTAATTCCCAAGTCATTTGAATTTTAGCATTTTTGGGGTCTAATATTGAAGTGAAAGGTTTGTGTCTTAGTAAGAGATTTTCATGAGCTGGAGAGGTAGTCTGAGAGATATTTTTAGGGCTGGAATGGCCTTCTCAGTTAAAAAATATACTGTACCTGAAACTTGCTTTAAAATTCAATGTACTTCAGTAATTTTGGTTTATAGATGGTGGGTGGTGGAGGAGGATGACAGAGGAGATGGGATAGAAAAAGCCTAGAATAATCCCACTTGCTTCTTTCCCTTCATGCTAGTTAATTTTAATTTCTATCATTCATTTCTTTAACAAACTACTATTGCTAGATATTGTTGCTAGTATTTAGAATCAAGAAGGTCAGTATGCTATTGTCTTGACATGGGAGAACTCATAGTCTAGTGAAGGAGAAAGATACACAATCATTAATTTCAATAAAACCTTGTGGTATGATATAGATCTGAATGAAGTGTTGTACCATCATGTAAGACATAGAGGCCTGTTTAGGAAAAATAAGGAAGGTTTTCTAGAGATGATGCATCTGAATGCGGTCTTGAAGAATAAATGAGTTTCTGGGGCAGAGAAGAGATAAAAAGAAGGAAGGGCATTCCATGAAGAAGAAACAGTGTGTGCAAAGGCAAGGGTTATGAAAGTAAATGGTGTGTGTTTAGGAAAGTGTTGTTAATTCAATGTGGCTGGACCATGGGGCGCATGGGAGGATATGAGGCCAAAAATGTAGGTTGGTGCAAATTTAGGAAGGGCCTAATATTCCACTTCAATGACGTTAACTTCATTCACGGACATGAAGGGAGACAAATGTTTTTAAGCAAAGGAATGACATAAGAAGGTTTATATTTTAGAAAAAAATGGACTCAAAGTATATAAGGGATGGTTTAGAGGGAGAAGGTGGTGGGGCAATAAGACAAGTTAGTACAGGAGCCAGAATTTGATGCTTAAAATAAAACAATTACAGAGGGGGTGGGAGGAAAGAGAATACATGAAAGAGAATTGGAAATTGACAGAACTTGGTTTGAAAATGTTTCTTCTTAAACTGGGTTCCCTCAGAAGTGGACCCTGAGATGAACACTTGGGTGGATAATATTTAGATAATGTAGGTCGGGCAGCAGGAAGTGACAGGTGGAGGCGATGCAGCCAGTGAGCTGTGCACAGCCACCATGGGTGACCACAGCCTAACCTGGGGAAAATCTGGGAATCTGAGGAAAATGCTTTCCTCAGACTGATTGCACTTGTGGAGTGAAAGCCTGGGGTATTTTTCTTCAAGTGGAAAATGGAGAGGTAAGGGCCGTACTGGTATTGGTTTGAAGAGTGAATAGGATGCATGGAAGAGATAAAATCTGTTAAAGCTATTGTTGAGGACAGAGTGAACGCAGTAGCTTGAGCAAGATGTAAGACCAAAAAATTAAAACAAAAATTAGCTTGGAGATTTCTGGCCAAAGAGAATAATCAGTTGAGAAGGAAATACTGAAGATGAGAGAAAGGTTTGCCATACGTGATAGAAGAAGTTCCCAGAAATGTTGGGAGTACGTGGGATCAGAACAAGTTTTGGCAGTTGGCAGTAGATGCAAGAGGAGAGGATGGCTCTTTCTTCCCCTGAGGTGAAATGGAGAGAAGTGAAGATGGAAGGGGTGTAAATACCCCTTGAGGAGGAGAGGAGGTCATTTTAGGGAGTTCATGTCTGACACTTTCATTTTCTGTGCAGCAAAGAAAAGAATATGGATGAATCTAAGAGACTTGTCTTCCTCACAGACATTAAGATCCGACAGGCCTGAAAACTTATCTGTTCATCACTGTGTCTCTAGCATCCAGCGGTGTGTTGGAATATAGGAGATTATCAAAACATAGGTTTTAAGTTGAATGAATGAATGAAAAATGGAACATGCCGTAACAGCGGGAAAAGAGTCAGAAGTACCTGGGTTCACATCCCACCTCGCTGTATCACATTGCATTGATAAGTGTTCATTCGCAGGAGTCTTATGAAGATTACACGAAGGAGTGAATGAATGAATGAATAATATTCGATGCACATGAAAATAAAATCAAAAGCAATTATACACATTCTTTTTATCCTGCTTATTATCATAAATCTCAAATAGTACAAATATCTTGATCTTAGGATATAAACTTATCTCTTTATTGTGTCCCATTGCAAAGAAAGGGGAATATTAAACCTTGGCTTTTTAGTAGATTATTCTTAAATGTTATAATTTTCTCCAATGAAGCAAGAGAACATTATTGGAACACAAAGAATTTTCCATCCTAAGGTAAAATATGCGTGCACATGTTTTCTCATCTGACTCAAATTAAATACAACATACACAATTTGAAAGGTAGGTTATTCGATGTTGTTGGATTTTAAAACTTTCCTAAATGTTACCCAGTGCCAAGAGGGACGGCTAATATCACAGAAAACAGAATTTAATATACAGCAGGTCTCTGAGAAGTTAGAGAGGGGACAGAAATTGATAGAGTGAGGTTTAATCAAGATAAATGGAAAGCATTTCACTAGGGAAAGTTCAAATGTGAAGGGAAAAAAAAAAAAGAGTGAAAGCCAGAAAATTGTAGGTTTAGAGTCATTAATGTGAAAAAAAGTGCTAAAGTGATAGTTGTCAATAAATTTTATGTGAGTTTACAATAAGATGATATTGCAAAAAAGGGTATCATATGAGAAATTATTAACTGATATATATATATATATATATATATATATGAATGACCTGGGGAATAAAAATCCTTTTTTTTTTGTATAGATGAACACATATGTAAAATACAATACTGTTCAGTTATCCTATGGCCTTTCATTTTTGTTCCTTGTAATGGCTCTAAGGTTAAAAAAAAAATAACCCACATAACTGGAGGATTATAAGGCTTGTCACATCTCACTAGATTATTGCTCTTTCTCAGACTTCATCTTTCTGTACCTTTGCTGCTTTGATTCCCTCTGCCTGGACCTACCTTCCTCCATTCTGTGGTCATACAAATTCAATCCATTCATCTAGGCCAAACTCAAATGTAATCTCACATCGGTGAAGACTTGAGTTCTGCTGCTGAACCCAATATGCCATGCTGCCCTGTCTGATTTTCCTTCCCTGAGAATCAGGACACAGCGGTGGGAAAGTACTAGAATGGGAGAGAAAGTAGAGGGGGCTACGGGTTTGACCTGCATGAGACTGGGTCTAGAAATGGAGATTTCATATGAGTATGGATATGATTACGAAGTAGTGAGCACGCTCTCTGAGAGATGTTTTGGAGGATGCATAGATCGTTCCGGGAGCGAATGACCTCAACAGACCTCCTTGAAAGCGTCTTACCAAATCTTTCTGCCAGTTATCAATGTATTTATTGTCTGTCAGCTCAAACGCTTGAGAAAGGGGGCCAGAAAGTAAGACTAGATAAGCAGAATTCATTTGCTTAGTGGCTCCTTCTTGGAGCACGAATTTAATACTTCGTCAGTGACCTCAGGTGATGGGGTGTACTCTCGCCAGGGGACACAAGAATACCAGGAATATTGCTCCTTCTCATATATTGCATGATATGGAAAGCTGCCAGCACTGGGTGGCACATGTAACAGGAAAGGGCTCCATAGAAGGTTAGGCTTCCCTGGCACTTGGTCACATGATCCAACAGACCCTGTGATACTATGGGTGTTAGCGGTGGGAAAAGGTTCAGTGTGGATTTCATGGCAAGCCCCAGTGAGAAAATTATAACACAGGCCCCTGGGATTTGAAGCAAGACCATGCCAACTGCAGCAAAGAATTCTAAGTCATGTTAGAAACAGTTCTGGTGAGCCACTGGGCCCTGGGAGAGACTGAACCTTTGATCTTGAGGCAAAGTGACTCTGTATCTGAAATGAATTGCCTATTGTGAGCTGGGTTATATGGGATCAGCAGAGTCAAAAAGTCAGACAAGCCCAGCAACATTCACAAGAAGGCACAGGTACATCTGGAATAGAGTCCATGAAAGACCAGAGGACGTGGCATCCCAGACAGCCGCCGCAGAAACACCAGCAGCTGTCTCCTGGCTCACTCCTGTGGTTCGTCATGTGGCAGGTCTAGTACGACTGGATGAAGAAAGAGGAAAAAGCCCAAGTTTGGTTTATGAGTGAGTCAGCATGGTATGTGTGTGAAAGCAGAAAACAGATGGCAGCTACATTGTAGCCATACTCAAAGGTGGCTTTGAAAATAGCAGAGAGGGAAAGTCTTCCCTAGGGGCAGAGCTGGGAGCAGTTCCCTCCGCTTTTTATGGAATGAGAAGTGGACCAAGCTGAGAATATACACAAATTGCTAAGAAGTGCCCAATTCCCTGGCCAGCTTGTCATTGACCTAGAAAGGAAAGGAACAGAAGATCAGAGACAAGGAGTCCTGGTGTAGGAGCATGAGGGTGGACATGGGAGTGGGCACAAAGTGTAAAGAGTTTTCTATCACACTTTGATGTTACCAGAAAGCACTCAGTGTGAAAGAGTCACAGAAAACCAAGCAGACAAAATGACGTGGCCAGGCGATGTTATCCAGCCTTTGCCATCAGCCGTCCTGGATCTGGACCAGTTGGCGCATTACTGGCAAGGTCTCTGTGGCAAAGATGGACGCTGTGCTTGGACCCAACAGAAGGGACTCCATTTGTTTTGGTCTATCTAGATACTGATGCTTCTGAATGTCCAAACTGCTATCAACAAAAACCAACCCTGAGCACTATTCTTTGACGAATCTATTTTGGTAGCAAGGAAATTACGTCCTGGAAGGAATAGGAGTTTATCCATAGAGATAGATACCTACTCTTCGTATGAATTTATCCATTTAAGCTCCACTGTTATCCAGGAGCATATTGAATGCTTGATCCACAGGTTTGGAATCCTACTCAACAGCTGTCTAACCAGGGGATCCACTTGGAGCAAAGGAGTTGTGAGAGTGGGCCCATGACCACTGGATTTACTGTCTGTATCATATACGAAAATGTCCAGAATTAACTGGCCTACTGCTCTGACAGACCTTCTAGGAATGGCCTTCAAAAGGCATATCTAAATCACCAGCTTGGAGAAAATTCTCTGAAAGAATAGTGTCCTCCTCAAGATGCATCCATTATATGCATTAGATCAGAGACCAATATATATAGTGCTCTGTCGACACGGGAAGGATACATGGCCCTGGTAGCAGGAGAGACTCCTCTTGTCACTTCCAGTGATATACTGGGGGCCTTGTACTTCTCATTTCTGTAATTCTGGACTCTGCATGGTTAGCATTCCTGGTCCAAAGTAGATGTACTCTTGCCAGGAGACACAGAAAGAGTCCCATTTAACTGGAACACTTTGGACTTCCCACGTTCAGGGTCTGGTAGGTAAGAAGAGAGTCACAATCTTGGCAGGGAAAATTGATCCTGATGAGCAGAAGGAGAGAGGGATGCTTTTAGACAGAAAATGGTGGCAGGAAGGAATGTATAGCACTCAGGTGATCTTGGGGCATGTCTTGGTACCTCTTGCCTTGGTATAACTCTGAACGGATACATCAGCAACTCTGAACAGAGAAGCATATGAAAACCAAGGGTTCAAACCCCTAAGAAATGAAAGTTTGGCTCACACCAACAGGTAGGTCACCAAGACCTGCCAATATGATAGCCGAGGTAAGGGACATGTGGGGATTCTCAAATTTGTCCTCCATACTGCCATCCTCAGTTTCGTTTTTGCTCTTTATTAATCACATTGCTATAATTTAATTTTGCTGTTAGATTTTAAATACCTTACATTTCTTTTTTTTGATGGTTTCTAATAGTTGTTTTGATTTTTTTAATAGATCTTTATTGGAGTATAATTGCTTCACAATACTGTGTTAGTTTCTGTTGCACAACAAAGCGAATCAGCCATACGTATAAACATGTCCCCATATCGCCTCCCTCTTGCGTCTCCCTCCCACCCTCCCTATCCCACCCCTCTAGGTGGTCACAAAGCACCGAGCTGATCTCCCTGTGCTATGATGCTGCTTCCCACCAGCCAACTATTTTACATTCGGTAGTGTATATATGTCGATGCTACTCTTACTTCGCTCCAGCTTCCCCCTCCCACCACATGTCCTCAAGTCCATTCTCTATGTCTACCTCTTTATTCCTACCCTGCAATTAGGTTCATAAGTATGATTTTTTTTTTTAGATTCCATATATATGCATTAGCATACAGTATTTGTTCTTCTCTTTCTGACTTACTTCACTCTGTATTGCAGACTCTAGGTCCATCCACCTCACTACAAACAACTCAATTTCATTCCTTGTAATGGCTGAGTAATATTCCATTGTATATATGTACCACATCTTCTTTATCCATTCATCTGTCGATGGACATTTAGGTTGCTTCCATGTCCTGGCTATTGTAAACAGTGCTGCAGTGAACACTGTGGTACATGTCTCTTTTTGAATTATGGTTTTCTCAGCGTATATGCCCAGTAGCAGGATTGCTGGGTCATATGGTACCTCTATTTTTAGTTTTTTTTCTTTCTTTTTTTTTTTTTTTTTTTTGCAGTACGCAGGCCTCTCACCATTGTGGCCTCTCCCGTCACTGAGCACAGGCTCCAGACGCGCAGGCCCAGCAGCCATGGCTCACGGGCCCAGCTGCTCCACCGCATGTGGGATCCTCCCGGACCGGGGCACAAACCTGCGTCCCCTGCATTGGCAGGCGGACTCCCAACCACTGTGCCACCAGGGAAGCCCTATTTTTAGTTTTTTAAGGAACCTCCATACTGTTCTCCATAGTGGTTTTATCAATTTACATTTCCACCAACAGTGCAGGAGGGTTCCCTTTTCACCACACACTTTCCAGAATTTATTGTTTATAGATTTTTTTGATAATGGCCATTCTGACTGGTGTGAGGTGATACCTCATTGTAGTTTTGATTTGCGTTTCTCTAATAATTAGTGATGTTGACCAGCTTTCCATGTGCCTCTTGGCCATCTGTATGTCTTCCTTGGTGAAATGTCTATTTAGGTCTTCTGCCCATTTTTAAACTGGATTGTTTGTTTTTTTGATATTGAGCTCCATGAGTTGTTTGTAATCCTTTGTCAGTTGCTTCCTTTGCAAATATTTTCTCCCATTCTGAGGGCTGTTTTTTTGCCTTGTTTATGGTTTCCTTTGTTGTGCAAAAGCTTTTAAGTTTAATTAATCCCATTTATTTATTTTTGTTTTTATTTCCATTACTCTAGGAGGTGGGTCAAAAAAGATCTTGCTGTGGTTTATGTCAAAGAGTGTTTTTCCTATGCTTTCCTCTAAGAGTTTTATATTGTCTGGTCTTACATTTAAGTCTTTAATCCATTTGGAGTTTATTTTTGTGTATGGTGTTAAGGAGTGTTCTAATTTCATTCTTTTACATGTAGCTGTCAGTTTTCCCAGCACTACTTATTGAAGAAGCTGTCTTTTCTCCATTGTATGTTCTTGCCTCATTTCTCAAAAATTAGGTGCCCATATGTGTATGGGTTTATCTCTGGGCATTCTATCCTGTACCATTGATCTATATTTCTGTTTTTGTGCCAGTACCATACTGCCTTGATTACTGTAGGTTTGTGATATAGTTTGAAGTTGGAGAGCCTGATTCCTCCAACTCTGTTTTTCTTTCTCAAGATTGCTTTGGCTATTAAGGGTCTTTTGTGAAAAATGCCATTGGTAGCTTGATAGGGATTGCATTGAATCTGTAAGCTGCTTTGGGTAGTGTAGTCATTTTCACAATATTGATTCTTCCAATCCAAGAACATGGTATATTTCTCCATCTGTTTATGCCACCTTTGATTACTTTCATCAGTGCCTTATAGTTTTCTGAGAACAAATCTTTTGCTTCCTTAGGCAGGTTTATTCCTATGTATTTTATTCTTTTTGTTACAATGGTAAATGGAATGTTGCCTTCATTTCTCTTACTGATTTTTCATTGTTGGTGTATAGGAATGTCAGAGATTTCTGTGCATTAATTTTGTATCCTGCAACCATACCAAATTCATTGATTAGTTCTAGTAGTTTTCTGGTGGCATCTTTAGGATTTCCTATGTATAGTATCATGTCATTGACAAATAGGGACAGTTTTACTTCTTTTCCGATTTGGATTCCTTTAATTTCTATTTCTTCTCTGATTGCTGTGGCTAGGACTCCCAAAACTATGTTGAATAAGAATGGTGAGAATGGACATCCTTGTCTTTTTCCTGATCTTAGTGGAAATGCTTTCAGTTTTTCACCATTGAGAATGATGCTTGCTGTGGGTTTGTCATATATGGCCTTTATTATGTTGAGGTACGTTCCTTCCATGCCCATTTTATGGAGAGTTTTCATCAAAGATGGGTGTTGAATTTTGTCAAAAGCTTTTTCTGCATCTATTGAGATGATCATATGGTTTTTATTCCTTAATTTGTTAATGTGGTGTATCACATTGATTTGCATATTCTGAAGAATCCTTGCATCCCTGGGATAAATCCCACTTGATCATGGTGTATGATCCTTTTAATGTGCTGTTGGATTCTGTTTGCTAGTATTTTGTTCCAGATTTTTGCATCTATATTCATCAGTGATATTGGTATATAATTTTATTTTTTTGTGATATCATTTCTGGTTTTGGCATCAGGGTGATAGTGGCTTCGTAGAATGAATTTGGGAGTGTTTCTCCCTCTGCTATATTTTGGAAGAGTTTGAGAAGGGTCAGTGTTAACTCTTCTCTAAATGTTTGATAGAATTTGCCTGTGAGGCCGTCTGGTCCTGGACTTTTGTTTGTTGGAAGATTTTTAATTATGGTTTCAATTTCATTACTTGTGATAGGTCTGTTTATATTTTCTAATTCTTCCTGGTTCAGTCTTGGAAAATTGTACCTTTCCAAGAATTTGTCCATTTCTTCGTGCTTGTACATTTTATTGGAATATACTTGTTTGTAGTAGTCTGTTATAATCCTTTGTGTATCTGCAGTGTCAGTTGTGATTTCTCCTTTTTTCATTTCTAATTTAATTGATTTGTGTCCTCTCCCTTTTTTTCTTCATGAGTCTGGCTAAGGGTTTATCAATTTTATCTTCTCAAAGAAACAGCTTTTAGTTTTATTGACCTTTTCTATTGTTTTCTTTACCTCTATTTCATTTATTTCTGCTCTGATATTTATGATTTCTTTCCTTCTACTGACTCTGGGTTTTCTTTGTTCTTTCTCTACTTGTTTTAAGTGTAGGTTTAGATTGTTTATTTGAGATTTTTCTTGTTTCTTGAGGTGAGATTGAATTGCTATAAACTTCCCTCTTAGAACTGCTTTTGCTGTGTCCCATAAGTTTTGGGTCATCATGTTTTGTTGTCATTTGTTTCTGTGTTTTTTTTTAATTTCTTCTTTGATTTCTTCAGTGATCTCTTGGTTACTTAGTAGTGCACTGTTTTGCCTCCATATATTTGTATTTTTTACAGTTTTTTTTCCTGTAATTGATTTCTAATCTCATAGCGTTGTGGTCAGAAAAGATGCTTGATATGATTTCAATTTTCTTACATTTTCTGAGGCTTGATTTGTGACCCAAGATGTGATCTATCCTGGAGCATGTTCCATGTGCACTTGAGAAGAAAGTATATTCTGCCACTTTGGGGTGGAATATCCTATAAATATCAATTAAGTCTATCTGGTCTATTGTGTCATTTAAATCTTGTGTTTCCTTATTTATTTTCTGTTTGGATGATTTGTCCATTGGTGTATGTGGGGTGTTAAAGTCCCGTACTGTGATTTTGTTACTGTCGATTTCTCCTTTCACGGTTGTTAACATTTGCCTTATGTATTGAGGTGCTCCTATGTTGGTGCATAAACATTTATAATTGTTATATCTTCTTCTTGGATTGATCCTTTGATCATTATGTAATGTCCCTCCTTATCTCTTGCAACAGTCTTTATTTTAAAGCCTATTATTATTATTATTATTATTGGTATGCGGGCCTCTCACTGTTGTGGACTCTCCCATTGCGGAGCACAGGCTCCAGATGTGCAGGCTCAGTGGCCATGGCTCATGGGCCCAGCCACTCCGCGACATGTGGGATCTTCCCGGACCAGGGCACGAACCCGTGTCCCCTGCATCGGCAGGCAAACTCTCAACCACTGCGCCAGCAGGGGAGCCCTTAAAGCCTATTTTATCTGATACAAGTATTGCTACTCCAGCCGTCTTTTGACTTCCATTTGCATGGAATATCTTTTTCCATTCCTTCACTTTCAGTCTCTATGTGTCCTTAAGTCTGAAGTGGGTCTCTTGTAGACAGCATATATATAGGTCTTGTTTTTGTATACAATCAGCCAGTCTGTGTCTTTTGGTTGGGGCATTTAATCCATTTACATTCAAGTTTATTATTGATATGTATGTTCCTATTACCATTTTCTTAATTGTTTTGGGTTTGTTTTTGTAGGTCTTTTTCTTCTCTTGTTTTTCCCGCCTAGAGAAATTTCTTTAGCATTTGTTGTAAAGCTGGTTTGATGGTGCTGAATTCTCTTAGCTTTTGCTTGTCTGAAAAGCTTTTGACTTCTCCATATAACCTGAATGAAATCTTTGCTGGGTAGAGTAATCTTGGTTGTAGCTTTTTCTTTTTCATCACTTTAGGTATATCCTGCCACTCCTTTCTGGCCTGCAGAATTTCTGCTGAAAAATCAACTGATAACCTTATGGGGATTCCTTTGTATGTTATTTTTTCTTTCTCCCTTGCTGCTTTTAATATTTTTCCTTGAATTTAGTTTTTGTTAGTTTGATTAATATATGCCTTGGTCTCTTTTTCCGAGGGTTTATCCTGTATGGGACTCTCTGTGCTTCCTGCACTTGGGTGACTATTTCCTTTCCCATGTTATGGAAGTTTTTGACTATAATCTCTTCAAATAATTTTTCAGACCCCTTCTTATTCTCTTCTTCTTCTGGGACCACTATAATTCGAATGTTGGTGCATTTACTGTTATTTCTTTCATAAAATCCCACCTTATTATCTACTTTATAAAAATTCAGTCTGCATGACATTCTACAGAAGTTTCATAGAACCTGCTTATATCTTTCTGGGGATGCCCAACAATTTTCTTTTACTCCATAGCTCAGAAGTCTGCTCTTCTTCTAAGCCTTTGGGGAGATATTTCTTTTTCCTTTTCCTGCAGCATTCTCATTCCTCTTTACTTTTAACAAGTTTCACATATTTCCTATAATTATATTGGCTTTAAGTAGCCAATATATTCATTTAGGTAGCTTAAGTTAAAGCAAAACAAAGTTTAATATGAAGATGCTGAAGTGTGTCTTGGAAACCAGTAAGCATTGAGAACCATTGATCCAGGGATAAAATGCCAATGGGACTTCCTCTAGATCTCCTCTTTGCTTTTGTGATCACTTTCCATCTCTCCTCCTTCTCCCCTTTCTTCCCTCCCTCCTCCTCTTCTCTTTCTGACCAGTGTCCTTTGATTCACTCTGTTCTGAAACTGCAGATGGTACAATCTAAAACAAAGTTGTCATTAGCTCTCAAATAACATTGCTTCTGTGGTGAAACTAACCTGACTGATCTGAAATTTTGTCCAAGTCCAAATTAACGGGGGAACAAGTTTATTGGCCCAACTTTTTTCATGCATGGTCCAGTCATCTGTGGCCCGTGGACTGGAGTCACATAGTATTTGGTTGGCCAAAAAGTGCCTTCGGGTTTTAAGTAAAAATAAAAGACACATTTTTCATTTTCACCAAGAACTTTATTGAACAATGTATTCACCCTTTTGTTCCACCACCTTCTGCCACTTTTCAGGCAACTTCATAATTCCATCTTCCCCAAACTTTTTATCTTTCTGAGCAAAGAACTGTTCCAGGTGCCTTTTACAGTCTTCCAGGGAATGGAAATTTTTCCTAGTAAGAGAATTTTGTAAAGACCGAAATAAATGGAAATCTGAAGGTGTGATGTCTGGTGAATACAGTGGATGAATCAGAACTTTCCAGCCAAGCTGTAACAGTTTTTGCCTGGTCATCAAAGAAACATGCTGTATTGTGTTATCCTGATGGAAGATTATGCGTTTTCTGCTGACTAATTCTGGACACTTTTTGTTGAGTGTCACTTTCAGTTGGTGTAATTGGGAGCAGTACTTGTTGGAATTTGTCACTTCATTTTCTGGAAGGAGCTCATAATATAGGACTCCCTTCCAATCCCACCATATACACAGCAACATCTTCTTTGGATGAAGACCAGCCTTTGGTGTGGTTGGTGGTGGTTCATTTCACTTGTGCCAGGATCTCTTCTGTTCCACATTGTTGCACAGTATCCACTTTTCATCGCCTGTCACAATTTGTTTTAAAAATGGAACATTTTCATTACGTTTAAGTAGAGAATCGCATGCGGAAATATGGTCAGGAAGGTTCTTTTCACTTAACTTATGTGGAATCCAAACACCAAAGCGATTCACATAACCAAGCCGGTGCAAATGATTTTCAATGCTTGATTTGGATATTTTGAGTATGTCGGCTATCTCCCATGTGGTATACTGTTGATTGTTCTCAATTATTGTTTCAATTTGATCGTTATCAACTTCAACATGTCTACCCGACCGTTGAGCATCATCCATCGAGAAATCTCCAACACGAAATTTCACAAACCACTTTTGACACGTTCAATCAGTCACAGCACCTTCTCCATACACTGCAGAAATCCTTTTCTGCATTTTGGTTGCATTTTGACCTTTCTTGAAATAATAAAGCATAATATGCCGAAAATGTTGCTTTTTTTTCTTCCATCTGGAATATTTAAATGGCTAAACAAAAATTCACCAATTTTGATGTCATTTTTTAAATGCACACTGATATAACAGCTGTCACACACAATCTAACAAAATTGTTTCGAAGGAAGTTAAAGACAACTAAGTGCTACTAGAGCCATCTTAGGGAAAAAACTGAATGAACTTTTTGGCCAATATCAAAGTTATGGCTACCACACAGATTAGAGGAGAAAAATGGTTCTCAGAGAAGTGTACACTGTATTGTGCAGAATGGGACAGGGGGTGAGTGGTAGGGAGGAGATGGCTGGATAGGCATTCCAGTTGTTAGATGTCTACTCACTTTCATCTGGTGTGGATACTTCTACTTGTAATTCCTGGCTCTTTAAAAATATAAACAAATCATAAGGGTGCATGTATCTTTTCTAATTATGTTTTTTTTTTCCTGGATATATGCCCTGGAGTGGGATTCCTGGGTCATATGGTAGTTCTATTTTTATTTTTTTAAGTTCATTGAAGCGCTATTTATAATGGCCAAGACATGGAGGCATCAACAGATGAATGGATAAAGAAGATGTGGTATATATACACAATGGAATATTACTCAGCCACAGAAAAGAACAAAATAATGCCACTTGCAGCAACATGGATGGGCCTAGGGATTATCACACTAAGTGAAGTAAGTCAGACAGAGAAAGACAAATATCATATTATATCATTCATTTGTGGAATCTAATTTTAAAAAATGATACAAATGAACTTATTAACAAAACAGACAGACTTACAAATATCAAAACCAAACTTATTGTTACTAAATGGAAAAATGTGGCAGGGAGGGATAAATCAGGATTAACATACACACACTACTATATTTAAGACAGATAACTAACAAGGACCTACTGCATAGCACAGGAACACTACTCAATATTCTGTGATAACCTATATGGGAAAAGAATGTAAAAAAGAATGAATATACATATATGTATAACTGAATCTCTTAGCTGTACACCAGAAACTAACACAACTATAATCCAATAAAATTTTAAAAAATATATAAACAAATCAGAAAATAGGAAGTTCAATCTTCAATAAAAGGCTCTTCCTGTTTCTATCATTGCCCAGTCCTCATCTCCCCACACTGTAGAAATTATAGCTTCTCGTTTTCATCCTGCCATTGCCATTTCCCACCACTCTCTGCACAGGTATTGATTGGAATTTTGAGTTTCTAACTGAATATAGGGAATGAGTTACTGGTGGGTAAAATATATTTTAGGTCACCTCAGATATTTGCAGGACTTGGAGCAAATTTTTGGTTGCTTCACGGCATAAACAAAGGCAATAACGAGGAGGAGTATTTCTACTTGTTTCCAGGTGGGTGGTGAATAGCACATATGGGTGTTCTTCTATCCAGTTCTACTGGTCTTGTTATTGATGAAGATTTATTACCAATTTAGTTAACTTTCACCCCCTGTTTACAACATTGTATGTTTTCACATTTTTATTTTCTTAATATTGTGAAAGTGGAAATGAGGCTGGTGTGTACCAAAAAAGACAGTGAGATAATGATCACAGTAGAAATCTATGATTACACCTTTGGACTATGGAGTTTCTTTTCTCTCTAATTTACATCTGTAAGAAATGCTTAGGTAACTGGGAAAGACTGCTTATTTTTCTCTTAACTTGATTTGGTTTTCCCTCAAATTTAATTTCTAAATAGCAGAGCACTTTTAAACATATACTTAAAAATAGAATAGGTTAAATAATTCAAAAATCTATGTATTACTAAAAATAACCAGAATATCCATTTGTGCTGGTTAAATGCGTAATTTGTTTTAAAATGTGAATATGAAAAATATAGTAATCCAGAAAACCAGCATGGGAAATAACTAAAGAAAAAGAAACTTTAAACAGGTTTTCCCACCTGACCACTATTTTTGGAGCCCTAGAAGGATAGAAAAGGAAATTAGTATTTAATAAAGAATTGGAAAGAATGGGTAGAGATTTAGTTAAGTAAAACAATGAAAGGATTTTGAAATATGAATGAAATAGCATCAATAGTATTTTGTAGAAGAATATTAATAAAGTCTACTAAGCGAGTTCCGAAACATTTTGTACATTTTACGTGCTGTTGATTCTTCCAGGTAATGATGTCCTATTATATGAAGAGTCAATATTTGAATGATACAAGATTAAACAATAGATTGTCTGAATTAGCCTTGCTCATTTGATTTGCAAGATAACATCCCCTGAATTGAGAAACTATATTAACATTCATTTTGAGTTTTGTAGTGCTAAATTAGGCTACAAATCCAGTAATGAAAATTTGGAAGCACAAAAAACATTCAGAGGGTCAGGAAACAAATGGAAAAATCCATGATAGCCAGCAAGTTTAAGCTTCAACTGCTCTAGTGGAGCAAAACTTGATAACAGGAATGAGAAATCCATTATCGAGAAAAGTGATAAGTGATACCTAACAAAAGGAGAAATCAGAGAAAGCTTTGACAGGTATATTCAAAATATGTAATGAAAATTGTGAAGCATAGTAAAAAACAAACATATCTGGAGCCAATCCTAGCAATCTTAGCAAAAGACTTAGCAAAAGACAGCAATCTTAGTAAAAGACTTTTATCAATGCCAGTGAAGCTCTAAACATCTCTCCCAATAAGTGCCTTCTTTGTTCTCTCCCAGAGGACTGAACTGAATTTTGTTCAGTTTTTCCTTATAATTTTACCACATGCATACGTATTCCTATAGCAATATATTATTAGGTTTTACAGTTTCTGAATTTTTAAAATTGAATTCATAATGAGACTTTGAAATTTGCCTCTTTCACTCAACATTTTAAAGATTCACTCATGTTGATACATGATATATACACTACTTTCACTGTAGTATAGGATTCTACTTTGTGGTTATGTCATAATTTATTTATCCATTCCTCTGTTGATAGACATTGTTTGGTTTTGTCTTTATAATTAAAAAAAATCAGAAACAATGCCCCTGTGAAGATACTTGTCTATATTTACTGGTGCACACTTGGAAGAGTTTCTCCAAAGCAGCACAATCTAACCAAACTTGTTGCACTGATGGAAATGTTCTGTCTATGCTTTGCAACATCACAGCCAATACCTACGTCAGGATCTTGAGCCCTTGCAATGTGGTTAGTACCACTGAGGAACTGAATTTTTAATCTAACTTAATTAAAAACATGGATCTTATGCACTTAATTTCCAAGAAAAATCAATCCATGGAGTGTTGAAATAAATGTGTTATTTTGAGGCAAAGATTAATGGGAAAAGGGGATAGTACATGTCATTTAGGATTTCCACATACTTTTTTTTTTTTACATCTTTATTGGAGTATAATTGCTTTACAATGGTGTGTTAGTTTCTGCTTTATAACAAAGTGAATCAGTTATACATATACATATGTTCCCATATCTCTTCCCTCTTGCGCCTCTTTGTTTCTCTGATTATATCTTTTCTTAAAAAAAACCCTTCACTTTATAAAACGGTTTTAGATTTACTGAAGAATTGTAAAGGTAGCACAGAGAGTTCCCATATATCTCTCACCCATTGTCTCTTATTTTCAACATCTTACATTAGTATTGCACATTTGTTAACAATGAATGAACCAATATTGATATATCAAGTCCATAGCTTCCTAATATTCACTGATGTTAAATCAAAATTTACTTATAGTATTTTTATCGGATGTCCTTTTCCTGCCCTAGGATACCATCTAGGATACCATATCAACTTTGGTCATCAAGTTTTCTTAGGTGCTCGATGACAGCTACTGAGATTTTCCTTGTTTTTGATGACCTCGGCAATTTTGAGGAGCACTGGTCATGTGTTTTGTATAGTGTCGTTCTAGTGGGACTCGCTGCCGTCTTCCTTATGATTAGGCTGGAGTTACGGGTTTTGGGGAGGAAGACAACAGAGGTAGTGTGATATTTTAATCATACTGTATCAAAGGTATATACTATGAAACTCATCCACATGACTTATCACTGTTTATGTTGACATTGATGACTCTACCCCCTCCACCTCACTTTTTGTAATGTAGTCACTATGTGCAGCCCACACTTAAGGAACTGGAATTCTTTGGGATTCTTCTGCAAATAAGATTTGTCTTTTATCACTCCGGACGCACAGGCTCCGGACGCGCAGGCTCAGCGGCCATGGCTCATGGGCCCAGTCGCTCCGCGGCATGTGGGATCTTCCCGGATTGGGGCACGAACCCGTCTCCCCTGCATCGGCAGGTGGACTCTCAACCACTGCGCCACCAGGGAAGCCCCCTCATTTACTTTTTAATTCAATAATTAATTCAATAACTTATATCAGTATGGACTCTTGGATATTTATTTTATATCTTGGGTTATAATTCAATTCAGTTTCTTGCTCAAATTATTCTAGTTTTGGCCACTGCGGGCTTTTTCAGTTGCTTCCTGTGCCTATTTGACATACTCTCATCAATGGTCTCACCTGTGTGTGTTTAGCACTTCCTTTCTGGCACTAAAAGATGATCTGAGATCATCTTGTATATTTCCTGCCCCAATTCTAGAATCAGCCATTTCTCCAAGGAGCCTGGCTCCTTTTATTAGTAAATGGTATTAGAGATGAGAATTTGGGCACTAGGTATGCTTATTACTACTGGGTACTTTAATTCTAATTAACAAAATTAAAAAAAAACTACTACTAACATGTAGTTAGTGGCTTCTGTATTAGACAGGACAGCTCTAGGCTACCTTTTTAGGAATGGACTTATTAAGTCACAGGCTATGTGTAAACGCTCAACTTTACAAGATAACTCTTAACTGTTTCTGAAGTGTACGTACCCATTTACACTTCCAACAGCAATGTTTGAGTTTGTGGTTCTATTTTCCACCAATACTTTGTATTTTCAGATTATCAAATTTTTGCCAGTATGGTGACATCTTTATCTTTGGCCCTACTTTTTTCCTTACAGAAAGCAATTGAGGAGGAAAGTCTTTCTGGATTTTTTTTTTTTTTTTTTACTTTTGTGCATGTTTGTACATTAGTATTATAAACAGAGATAGATTGTTGCGGAGCACAGGCTCCGGACGCGCAGGCTCAGCGGCCCTGGCTCACGGGCCCAGCCGCTCCGCAGCATGTGGGATCTTCCCGGACCGGGGCACGAACCCATGTCCCCTGCATCGGCAGGCGGACTCTCAACCACTGCGCCACTAGGGAAGCCCCAGAGATAGATTTTTAACTGCATATTCATATACTTGCTTTATTTTGAAAAGGCATGAAAGCAATTACAAGACAGTATGAAATAGAGAAGTATTTATTTTAGCCTAATCTGCCTCCAGAGAGCGCACCCTTTTATCCAGAGAAGTAATTGTTTACTATAATAATTGCCTTATATCAGTGGTATTTTGAAGAAATGGAAAAAATCAGAGCAGTGCCCTCAATTAAGTATTGCTGTACAGAAAATGCCAGCACTACAGGAAAGCAAGGTAAGCTATAGACTGAATTAGCTGGCCCAAAACAGAAACTGAGAAGCATTCTTGCCTTAAAGAGATGTAAGTTCTTATAGACATCTCCATTTCTTTTTATCTAATATCTGGAAAGAATAAAAAGGATTGTTTCCTGTAGCAGGCTGGGTTGGATTCTGAGGTAATAGCATTTGAAAGTCACATGATAGAATGATGTCAACAGTCATCAGCTTAAAACGTGCATGATGACAAGATAAAACAACATTGCAAATAAATTGTTGATGAAATAGGGAGAGTGAAAATTGGAGTGGAAAAAGTAAAATGAAACAAACGTGGGTATAAATTAATGAAATGTTTGTCCTCCTTCTACCCATAAAGCCACTTAGGAATTGGGAGGGGGGGGGTCTCTCCTTATCTTTCTCAAAATTATCCTCCAAATTATTGTGATCGTTGACACAATCCCTTACTTATTTGAAATTCTGAACCTACCATATGAAACATTGTTCTAAGGGAAAATGATTTAGCCCTGTTCAATTGATACAAACGAAGGGGATGATATATGTAAAAGTTTTGAAAATAAGTATTCAACAGATAAAAATTCAAATTCATTCTGAATTTCTGCTCTGCTGAAGGCATTACTATATGAAAAGATATTGCACTGGAAAAAGAAATCAATATCAGTCTGTGAAAAACCCAAGAGAAAACATCTTGAATGAAGTCTGTCATTCTATAGAAAGTTCACAGTTATGGACTACAGTGAAAAGAAATACTGATTCTTGACCTTCTTTACCTCATAGACCATTTGAAGAGTTTTATGACTGTGAACAAGAAAGGAAGGATCAAAATAAGAAGTCTGTGTTGCTTAAAAAGCTATTTGAAGTTAGTAAATAAAAAAATGTTCAAATAAAACTTCAAACATACCAAAATATTAAGTTCTAATATATATATATTTAAAATAGCAAGTGCAAGAATAAATTACTTTTACCATTTTTAGTTAATCTGTGTCATATAATGTCATAAGAGACTTGTAGTTGTCATGGAAGTGTGTACAATGTACAAAACACACCCATGCATTAAGGGACTCCATCTTGGAGAGTCCCTTTGGTTTGAATTTGCAAAGGGAATTTATAATTCTTCTTATGTCAAAGTCCTTAAAATGGATGTTTAATATTTACTCATTTTTTATATTTAGAAGTCTTTCAAAGTTTTATTATTATTTTGTGCTTTATCCCAGTTATGTCCACTTTCCTTTTTCATCTCTTGTAACCTGATGTTATCTGCAAAATATACTGGAAAAAACAAAAGAAATTTCATTGACATAATACATGCTTAAAGAAAAAGCTATTTTAAAGTGATCAAGTTGGACCCTACCAGGTACTGGTGAAGATGTCAGAACAACAGAAAATCTTATGTGTGTGGTGGGAATATAAATATGTAAATGAGTTTGAAAAACAATTTGGCAATATCTAGCAAGGCTGAAAATGACCCTCTGATCAGCAATTACATAATTCATGCCCATGAGCTGAAGGAGATATATATACAAGAATACTCATTACTTTGTCGTTTGCAATTAAACTGAAAACAACAAAAATACCCATCAATAGGAGAATGGATAAATTATATATTCTTATAAGTGATTAATACTAATAGCAGTTAAAGAGAATGAGCCAGAAATACGTGTATCAATATGTATAAATCTCAAAAAGTACTTTAAACAAATAACACTAGTTGTATAAGGCCATATAAAGAACGATAAAATTTATATGTAGTTTGGATACTTGCAAAGGATGCTATATAGTTTAAGGATACATGCTTTATAGTCAAAGTATAAAAACATGAAAGGAAAGAATAATGCCAAATTCAGGATAGTGATTATCAATGGAAAGGAGAGGGGTGCAACATTTATATCTGTAATATTTTGTTTGTTTATTTTTTCAGTACACCTAGGTCATTATGTTATTTTCTATATATGTTTTGTATGACTGAAAATATTTCATAATAGGATAAAATCTTTTTTAGGCTATTATTTCTATAGTGTTTGTTTCCCAAAGTAAAACTATTCACGTCACAGGGAGTTAATCCTCTGGCTTTTAAATATGAAAAACCTACGTTGTTAAGATATTCACCCCAATTGTCATTTTTATTTGCAGTGAAATACACAAAACTTGAAAATGTACTAATGTAACACTGAAATGTCACTACTGAAAAATATTTCATAGTATTCCAATGATCCTTCATCGATGTGGGTACTAGGAATGCAAAGAGGGTATGCCTTTTTTATCACTGTATCCCTCCCTACTTTATTGCTTGGGACAGCATAGCAGTCTAACATACATATGTACCAAAGCAGATGCAAGAAATTATTTTTAAGTGACATGATGCAAGTTCATTTAAAGAAGAGCCAAATAGGTGAAGTTTGTCTCCTGTACCAACCTTCTTATCTGCTCCTCCCTCATCCCCATCAACCTCCGCCTTCTCAGAGTTTGTTTAAGCAGTGATAGTTCTCAGATGTCCATACTCCCAAATATTCTATACTCTAACGCTGTCCCCCCTTAGCAGGAAATGAAGCTCAATGGCATGAGTGTAGTGGGAAGATTTCCCAGGAGGACAGACCCCAGCATCATATAGTTGCTGTATACACTTATGTGAGACAGGATACCTGGGGATACATGCAATAAATTAGAAGAATTTAATGAACTAATTCTGACTAGCAGTTGTTCTCTTTGTAGTAAATTTGGAAATGGAACTAGGTAAACTCTAGGATATTTTCCAGCTCTAAAATGTGCATAATTCTACTTTATTTACCCAGCATGCAATATTCTAAGGTATTACCAGGTAGTGTTAAGCAAATATAGCAGAGGAGATAGAGATTTGAGTATGAGTCACAAGTTTTAAAGGACTTGCATCTAGGAAGAGATAAATGAAACAAGAGCTACAGAAGAGCACACAATAAAATATGTGATATACCGTTAATTCTTCAAAGACATTTGCTATTGTTAATATTAAATAACATATATTGGGTACTTTTATACACATCACCTCTAAGCCTAGGAATACTGAAAGACAAGTATTAATTATCCCTATTTTATGTTGATAAAATAAAGGCTCATATAAATTTAGGAAAATATTAAAGTTACCCAGATAAAAGGATGCAGAACTATAGTTTAATTTAGGTTGTCTGGGTACAGATGATGTTTAGTTTACTACAGTATACTGCCTGCATTACATACACTTTCCACTTGATTTCTTAAAACCATTTTTAAATAAGAAAGTAATCTGGGATTACATACCTATTGCTACTAAATATAAACAATAACAAATATGGGAGTGAAAGCAAGGTGCCCCTTCACAACCTCTTTCACCTCAGTATTCCCGCCTCCTTCCTTCACAATTTGGGATCATGCTACACATATTATTTTTCAATGGGAGAAAAAAAAATCTTGTTTTTATTTTATTTTTATTTTTTCAATGGGAGAGAATAAAATCTTGTAGTTATTTCCTATCTGTTCATACAAACCTATCTCAATATTCCATACTATGATTTATTTAAACATTTCCTTATTTTTGGACATAAGTTGTTTCCAAATTTTTTTCTTATGAGCAATGCTATATTGAACATTTCTGTAGATGTCACTTTGACCTCCCTGTGCAAATATCTCTGTAGGACAGTTTCTTGGAAGTGAGGTGCTGTGTCCTTTGATCTCATGAACTCCAAATCTTATTTTCCCCATCTCACTCATCCTAAATTTAATTATTTAAGTTTCCTGTTCTTTTCCCTCCTTCCCTCTCTCCCTCCTTCCCTCCCTTCTTTCCTTCCTTCCTTTTTTTGTGGAGGTTTTTCATTGATGACCTGCTCTGAGGTATGCTTTCTTGCTAAATTCTGCCTCAATATCTCCAACTCTTTAAAAATTACTTGGGATAAATTGCAACTTCAGAACTTTTGTCTTAAAATTTAACATAAAAAAATGACACTAGAGCAAAATGGTGTTGTGTGCTAATGGCTTATATTTCATTATTATATAAACAACACCCAAAAGTGAAAATTATTTTAAACTATCTTATGGGCATATGGATAACTGATAAATGAGAATTTTCCCTTGGTATACAATATCCACTGGTAGAGATGTTTCTTTGTTTAAAGTAACAGAATTTTAGAAATGATTTGGAAATTAAAGAGAAAGAACATAGTGAAAGTAATGGAAACAAAATGGATTTCTGTTTCAAATTTCAGCTCTGCCACTCATTGGTTGTATGGCTTTGGGCAAAACATCTTGTTTTTTTTTTTTTTTTTACTGCCTTAGAGCTCTATATTTAAAGTAAGAATATAATAACAATAGCAATAATAATGTGTTTTTCAAATTTGATCAAAGGCAGCATTTTCCAAAGTGATGTCACTTAAACCTAAAAAAAAAAAAAAAATTCTATGGTGAAGTTAACATAAGAAACTCTAGGATACATAGTTTTGTAGCTTTTTATTTTCACTGTAGATTTCATCAGCTGATTTAATATGTGAAAGTGTTTTGAGAATCCTAAAGTCAGAAATCAGTTTGAAGCAGTTCCTAAACCATCTAATCCCCAAATCCTATTTTTTGAAAAGAATCTTTTAGAAGACTTGAGCTCCAAAGAATATATATATATATATATATATATATATATAGGAAATATATATATTGGAAATATATATATATTTGGAAATATATATATATATATTGGAATATATATATTGGAATATATATATTGGAAATATATATATTGGAAATATATATATATTGGAAAATACCTGTTTAAGATTTAAAAATAATGCATACAAAATTTTTGGAACATTTTATATACTCAATAATGGTTTCTATTACTATTATAAATCAACTTAAATATATAAAACAAAGGGCTCCATAGGAGAGCTAAAGGGCACCAGAGAAGAGGGAATGCAAAGAATAATAATTAATAAAGAAACCCTTTCCCAAAAGGTTTTAGCAAAAGCCTTACCCAGTAAATGGGCTTTAAATTGTAGCAAAGATTTAGAGAGTCTTAAAAGTGCATGTCAGAGGTATTAGTTTTTAACACAGACATATTGAATTCCTCCTGTCTTTTCCATCATGGTCCCATGTGTAAGCATATTAGCCTGAGAGTAAAGAGCTCTAAATAATCTGTAAGCACAAAGAACAAAGTAATAGAACGACGGCCTCAATGGCAAGGAACAGGGCAGGCAGTATGAAATAGCACCTACCAATTTCTTTTTTCAGTATCCCATGTTGAGAATGGGATACTGAAAAAAGAAATTGGTAGGTGCTATTTATCCCTAGGATTTGATATATTTAGTTGTTTTTCCGCCACACATTGGCAAATTCTGGTGACATAATGATCTCTGTTGATAATTTATTAATTCAGGGCATTCGCTTTAAATATAGTAGGAGTCTATGGATTACTTCTGGTATCTTCTAATTGTCTGGTGCTCTGATATTATTCTATTGATTGCACTTTTCCATTGTGTATCCAAAGGTAGAGAAGAGCAAACAGCAATCATGAAATATGAATGAGATGCCTCATTAACCTTTGGGCTTTTGAGTATCTAATCTATGTCATTGGCAAGAGACGCCTGGAAGCAGTGCAGGGGGTTGAAGGGAGAGGAAGGACAGTTTACTTCCTGGCTGGCAAACTCTGCCATGCCAAGTGCTGGCATGGTGCCTGCTCTGACACAACGGGATCCTGCATTACACTAGAGATGCTGACATTTTTGTGAGCATAAGTGTACTATAGGAAGCTTGCTGAAGTTCAGAATATCAGGTTCATCTCCAAAGATTCTGATTCAGCAGCCTAAGGTAGATTTTAGGCATCTGCATTTAACAAGCTCCCAGGTGATTCGGATACAGGTGATCTGCGGACCACACTTGGTGGAACATTACCTTAGACCCCCTTCAACAAGGAGGGCTTAAGCTGACAAAATTTAGATTTCTTGTGGTTTTTACCAGAACATGTAGAACTGTTTTTATTTTCATTTGGAATAAGTTTCCCACAAAATTATATGATATTTGGATTATGGCTATTATTTCCATATCATCAGAAGCTACTCTGTCAACAAAGAAGTTGTCATTTAGACCATTTAGGGCTCTTTTTCTCCAGAAGTTACAGTAGACTTGAAGTGGTATAGCCATAATTATATGAGATAATTCAAGAAGTTAAAATTTTCAGATGTTAACAAAAATGCAGGTGCCAAACTAGAAGTCCAGCACAGCTAATGTTCAAAAAGCCCGAACTCCTCAATGGGTTTCGGAGTTGCAAGTTGACTATATATCATATCAAAGTAAATAGTAGATAGGGCTATTATGATTCCATAAGGTGATAAATAGACCATAATAAGAGCACAAGAAGATAGGAAGCCCAGTTTTGTAGGAATCCTGTGGAAATGCTTAAAGAACAAGAAAGGGAGCATTGTTTCCAATCACCTGTCCTGAAATAGATCTATGTCCCCTTCTGGTTCCCTCAGAAACCACCCATGCTATCTTGAACTAATGGTGGCTGGGATTTGACTCAACGTCTTCCTACTGTAACTGAGCAGGACCCGATGGGCTTTTACGGGACAGACCCCTCCCCCATGTCCTCTGTTTTAGCTCCTCTCTGAACTACCCAGATAACAGTATCTGATGCACATTTCCTGAGTTGTTTTATAGATGCTAAAACCCCCACCAAATGAAAGAATTAACTACTTGATGAACCTGAACACATAGCCCCCAGAACTACTGGTGCCTAAGGATTGACAATGTTAACCCCTGTGACACCACCCTGTTACCTCACCATCAACCAATTAGAGAACTGTGCGTGAGCTGATCACATACCCTGAGATGCCCCTCCCTCACCTTGCCTTTAAAAATGCTTTGCTGAAACCCATTGTGGAGTTCGGGCTTTTTGAACGTTAGCTGCCCTGGACTCCCTGTTTGGCGCCTGCAATAAACACTGCACTTTCCTTCCTCAGTAGATAGGCTTTGCTGTGCATGGGTGAGCGGACCCAAGTTTGGTTCAGTAACACTACCTTCTCTTTTCTTTGTCCTCAGTAATCCCTCTGATTCCATTGCTTTCCCCCTTATAGACAAAAGCTGAGTTAATTCCTTGTTTAACAGTTACTTTCTTGCTGTTTCTTACACATGCTGTTCCTGTCATCTTTAATTCCCATCTTCCTTGCCTGCTTTGCACTCCTGCCTCACACCTTGGGAAAATCTATAATCACCTTCATCTTTCTCTCTTCCGTTGAGAAGGTCAAAGAATAACAACATAATTGTTAAGCATAAAATTTGTGACAGAGAGGTACATTATAACAAGAAAAAGAAAAGTCATACATTTTGAAATATTAGATATAATAATAAGAAGAAAAACTGTCATCAGGATGTAAAAGGCCTTAAAAAGCTCAGAAAATTTTCAGAATTCCTAAAATAGTTTTCATCTACCAACTCATTCTCCACTAATTAAAATTACTTTGCCTCAAGGAGCTGCTTTCAAGATAAACTGCGTTAGATTAGATAAGCTATGTTCAATTCTATTGCTTTCAGTTTTTTTCAATTCTAGAGTTGTACTGCTTGGTTCTTCACACATACACACACACACACACATACACACACACACACACACACATTTTGGTTTGTTTTAACACTTTAGATTCAGGATAAACAGGTTTTCTTTGTGGGTAGTTGAGAGATTTTGCTTCATTTGAAAACATTAACTCAGCAGGGAAAAACCTTTCTAGTTCTGAATGCTGTCTTATAATGAATTTCTGCACACGACATAGGAAAAATAATCTGAGAGGTTAGGAAAGGACATGAGAAGTCATCTAACTCAGCTCCTTCATTCTACAGAAACTGAGGATCAGAAAGTTTAAAGTCACATCACTAATTAGTGGCAGAGCTGGCATTAGAAGCCATCTCTTCTAACGTGATTTCTTTATATTATGCTTTACATTTGTACATTGGGTTTGTCTATAGAGAGATTGTGTTAATTATTTAATGCATAGATCAAACATTTATTGTGCTACTACTATGTGCATGGGTCTGTGCTAAACATCTGAAATACCAAGATAGGGAAAACGAAATAGTTTCTGCTCATGTTTCTCACAATGAGATTTATATTATTATTATTTTTTCAGATAAAAAGTTATCTGTATCTGAATGTATTTGTTCTCAAGCAACCACTCCCAGAGTCCAATAATGAATGAACCCACGTTCAGACAAAATTATAACAGAACCATGTGCCTTAAGGCTACTGCAGAGATTCTTGATCTTGCTCAATAGCCTCTTTTAAAAATGATTTGATCAATTAATTAATAATCCACCTTATTCCAGAAATGCTATAGTTACAATACAAACTAATTCTTTTTCTTCTCTTTTTGTAAAAGTCTAGTGTTGCCTAAGAGACATTTGGAGGAACTGGCTCAGAAGGTTTAACATAATAGTTTTCAAATTCAGTCATTCATTTAACAAATACTTATCAAGTACCTATTATATTACAGGGATTTTCTATTTGTGAAAAAGACAAATAACCTCTCCCTCCCTGGGGCTTGTATTCTAGAGGTAGAGACAATGAACAAATAAGGAAAAATGTAACTAAATAAACAAATGAATAACATACTTTCAGATTCTAATTGTGTGATTTAACTAAGCAAGGTAATGTAGTAGAGGGAAGGAGAAATAAGTGAAAAATCTGCTTTAGATTGGATGTTGAGGGAGGATCTCTGAGAATTGACATTAAAGTTGAGAGGTGGAGGATAAGAAGGAACCAACCAAATAAAGACCTGTGAAAAAGGATGTACCAGGAATTTGATGGCAAGTGCGACAGCATGAAATGGGGAAGAATGCAGTTTGCTAAGAAATGTGTGGCTACAGCTTAGTGAACAATGAGATGAGGTTGGAGACAGAGGCAGAAGAAATATTATGCAAAGCCTGATAGAACATGGAGATGAATTTAAATTTTATTTGAAGTGTTGTAGAGGCAATTGGAAAGTATCAAAAAAATTTAGATACTGTAAAACATACTCTTTGTGGTGTACAGTCCTATGGATTTTGGCAAATGCATGAAGTCGAGTGTTGACCTCCACAGTCATGAAACAGAACACTTCATTATACCCAAAATCCCTTACACTGCCCATTTGTAGACAAATTCTTCCTTCTCTTTCAACCTCTGACAACCATTGATATGTGTCCCTACCTATAGTTTTGCCATTTACCATATAAATGGTGTCACAAAATATGTAGCCTATAGATGTGGCTTCTTTTATCTGGCATAATGCATTTGAAATTCATCAAGATTGTGTGAATCAAGTCCATTCTTTTTGATCACGGAATAATATAGCATTGAATGGATGTGCTGGAGTTTGTTAATTTACTATTTGAAGAATACCTGACTTATCCCCAGTTTTGGGGGTTTAAAAAAAACAATGAATATTCATGTAAAGGTAGTTGTATGAACAGAGTTTTCACCTTCCTTTAGTAAATACCTAGATATGCAATTGCTGGGTCATGTGGTAAGTATATGTTTAACTTTTAAGAAAGCATCGAACTATTTTCCAAAGTAGCTGTAACATTTTGCATTCCCACCAGCCACGTATGAGTGTTCCAATTCTTCTTCATCCTTCTAGGTACACGGTTTTCCCAATTTAAAAAAAAATTAGCCATTCTAAAGTGTGCTTGGTGATATCCTCATTGTTGTTTTAATTTACATTAAAAATATCAAGTATCTTTTTATATGCTTATTTTCCATGTATATCTTCTTCAGCAAAATGTCCAAATATTTGCCACATTTTTATTGGGTTGTTTGCTTTCTTATTGCTGAGTTTGGGGAGCTTTTAAAAATTTTAGACTTTCACTGACATCTTCCAATATACTGATTTCATTCTCAGTTGTGTCATGTCTACAAAGGCATTCCTTTATTGCTGTTACTGTTTTTCACTTCTAGCACTTTCTTTCTTTCTCTCTCTCACTCCTTCCCTCACTCCTTCTCCCTTTTTTCTTCCCTCCTTTTCCTTCCTTTCTCCTTTCCTTCCTCCCTCCCTTTTTCCCTTCCTTCCTTCCTTCCTTCCTCCCTCCCTCTCTCTGGTGACATTTCCCATCTGATCTTGAATTAATAAGAATATTTTGGAGCCATTAACATATTAGTCATAGTTATTTTAAGGTCCCTGTCAAGTACTACCAACATCTGTGTCATAGCTGGGTATGGTTGTATCAATTGCTTTGTCTTTTGGCAATATGTTGTACCTTGTGGCCATTTTATATGTCTCATAATTTTTGCTGAAAGCTGGATATTTCGTGTAGGACAGTAGAGACTGAGATAAATAGGCTTTACGCATAGTAATGAATAGGCCTTTCCTTCTGCACCTGATGGGTTCAAAGCCATGAAATTGAAATTTGCTTAGTTTTTTTGTAATATATGGATGAGAATGATGCTCTTTCTAGGTCGTCACATCCCAGGAAGAAACTCAGAAGTCTCCATATTAGAAACTGTAAGCAGGAAAATTATGTGATTTGATTGACTGATATTCTAAAAATTATACAGACTCCTGGGTGTTGACTGGATTGGAGGAGGGCAAAAGTGAAAATGGAAATACCAACTCATTTAAGAGGCTACTGTAATAGTTTGGACTCAGCAACATGTCGTTTGCAAAATGTTGGCCTAAGTAACCAATTGAGTCAATATACTGCATGGGACTATTAAATACAAGCCCATTGAATGTTGAAGAATGTCTGCCAAAAATCTGTGATTCCATTTTTGGGATAGTTGCTCTGTAGCCCTTATTCATGAAAAATATATTATAAAAGAGTCTGTTAAAAATCACTCCTAATTAATGGAAATTAAGCCATGTCACTTGTCCAAAATCAGATTAGACCAGTCCTTCCTCTGCATCCCTCCAGGGGTTGCCTACAGCAGCTCAGATGGTATCCAAACCCTTCGTCCAGGATTTTAGTCTCTGTCTACCTCTCTGTGCTCATCTTCTGTCACTCTTCCTTTTGTTCACTAAGCTTCAGTCACACTAGCCTTCATTCCAGGTTTCAAGACCACAGGCTGACAATTGCTTTAGAGTCCTTCCTGTATCTGATGGTTGTGCCTGGGCCATTTACACCTCTGACTAAAGATGCTGAGATTTATAATAGGTCAGGAAGGAAATGGATAAAATTTCAATGAAATATCTCATTAGCTGATAAAGCTATAAGCAGGAAGGAGTTACGCATTGCCATTTATCCAGCCATAGATGACCGTAAACATATTGTTGATGAAAGTGAACAGTTTGGCAAGAATTGATTACCTGCATCAGTGACAGTGATTCCTGGACCATTTTGGATCTTTTCCAACTGCTTTACCTAGCTGAGCTTTTTGAAAATATAAACTGTACAATATGAGGGATTGTTACTGGGGCTTAGTCAGAATGTTCTCTGTAGATTAATTTTAGGCAGTTGACCTGGGCTTGGAAATTTGGGAAATAATAGTCCCTGTTGTCTACTATGATCTCACTCATTTTTCGTATCTCTATTTTGTTTCGGGATCTGTTCTTTCCTGACCCTCATGGATAAAACCAGGACTTCCTAGAGGATGCATTATGACATTAAATGAAACATTTTTACATTTGGGAAAAAGCCAAGGTTGCTTCTTCCAATGAGTATTTCATCTGACCCCGCCCCCCAACTCTACTTCTCATACTGGAGCATAACTGTTTAATATGAACGGTTAATGATTAGAATGGGTAGAGGGTCCTAAATCGAACAAGTTGGGCTGTCAGATAAAATCCAGAACACTCAGTGCAATTTGAATTTGAGACAAATGACAAATCCTTTGTAGTAAAATCATGTCCCAAATATTTAAAGGGAAATATTTATACTAAAAAAGTAGAGAACAGAGTTCAATTCTTTTTAAGGTGAAATATTTTCCAGTACAGTTATAAAAATCAACCAAAATAGAAAATTTTCTACAGTTTTCTACAATAAAACAAAATGTATTCTTTGTTTAAGTGAAACTCAAATTTAACTGGGAGTCCTGTATTTAAAAAAAAAATATTTATGTATTTATTTATTTGGCTGCCCTGGGTCTTCATTGTGGCATGTGGGATCTTTCAGTTGTGGCATGCGAGCTCTTAGTTGCGGGCATGTGGGATCTAGTTTTCTGACCAGGAATCAAACGTGCGGAGTCCTGTATTTTTATTTGCTAAATATGGCAACTATAGCTGTATACACTGTCTAGCCTGGCTTCAAGAAATTTAACAAGTGAGGAGGAGAGACTTTCAAGATGGTGGAAGAGTAAGACGTGGAGATAACCTCCCTCCCCACAAATACATCAAAAATACATCTACACATGGAACAACTCCTACAGAACACCTACTGAACGCCGGCAGAAGACCTCAGACCTCCCAAAAGGCAAGAAAATCCCCACGTACCTGGGTAGGGCAAAAGAAAAAAGGAAAAACAGAGACAAAAGAATAGGGACTGGACCTGCACCAGTGGGAGGGAGCTGTGAAGGAGGAAAAGCTTCCACACACTAAGAGCCCCTTCACGGGCGGGCGGGTGGCTGAGGGGGGAAGCTTTGGAGCCACGAAGGAGAGCGCAGCGAAAGGGGTGTGGAGGGCAAAGCGGAGAGATTCCCGCACAGAGGATCGGTGCCGACTGGCACTAACCAGCCCGAGAGGCTTGTCTGCTCACCTGACGGGGTGGGCGGGGCTGGGAGCTGAGGCTCGGGCTTCGGTCGGAGCGCAGGGAGAGGACTGGGGTTGGCGGCATGAACACAGCCTGCAGGGGGTTAGTGCACCACGGCTAGCTGGGAGGGAGTCCAGGAAAAAGTCTGGACCTGCCAAAGAGGCAAGAGACTTTTTCTTGCCTCTTTGTTTCCTGGTGCACAAGGAGAGGGGATTAAGAGCTCCGCTTAAAGGAGCTCCAGAGACAGGCGCGAGCTGTGGCTAACAGCGCGGACCCCAGAGACAGGCATGAGACGCTAAGGCCGCTGCTGCCACCACCAAGAAGCCTGTGTGCGAGCACAGGTCACTTTCCACACCTCCCCTCCTGGGAGCCTGTGCAGCCCGCCACAGCCAGGGTCCCATGATCCAGGGACAACTTCCCCGGGAGAACGCACGGCGCGCCGCAGGCTGGTACAACGTCATGCCGGCCTCTGCTGCCGCAGGCTCGCCCCGCATCCGTACCCCTCCTGCCCCCAGGGCCTGAGTGAGCTGGAGCCCCCGAATCAGCGGCTCCTTTAACCCCGTCCTGTCTGAGCGAAGAACAGACGCCCTCAGGCAACCTACACGCAGAGGCAGGGCCAAATCCAAAGCTGAACCCCCGGAGCTGTGCGAACAAAGAAGAGAAAGGGAAATTTCTCCCAGCAGCCTCAGAAGCAGCGGATTAAAGCTCCACAATCAACTTGATGTACCCTGCATCTGTGGAATACCTGAATAGACAATGAATCATTCGAAAATTGAGGCGGTGGATTAGAGAGCAACGATACATATATATTTTTCCTTTTTCTGTCAGTGTATATGTGTATGCTTCTATGAGTGATTCTGTCTGTATAGCCTTTTTTTACCATTTGTCCTAGAGTTCTGTCTGTTTTTGTTTTTTTTCTTCTAATTTTAGTATAGTTTTTAGCGCTTGTTATCATTGGTGGATTTGTGTTTCGGTTTGGTTGCTCTCTTCTTTCTTTCTTTTTTTATTACTTTTAATAATTTTTATTTTAATAACTTTATTTTATTTATTTATTTTTCCTTTCTTTTTTTCTCCCTTTTATTCTGAGCCATGTGGATGAAAGACTAGAAGGAATCAATAGCAGAATAACTGAGGCAGAAGAACAGATAAGTGACCTGGAAGATAAAATAGTGGAAATAACTACTGCAGAGCAAAATAAAGAAAAAAGAATGAAAAGAATTGAGGACAGTCTCAGAGACCTCTGGGACATTAAACACACCAATATTCGAATTACAGGAGTCCCAGAAGAAGAAGAGAAAAAGAAAGGGACTGAGCAAATATTTGAAGAAATTATAGCTGAAAACATTCCTAATATGGGAAAGGGAATAGTTAATCAAGTCCAGGAAGCACAGAGAGTCCCATAAAGGATAAACCCAAGGAGAAACACACCAAGACACATATTAATCGAACTATCAAAAATTAAATACAAGGAAAAAATGTTAAAAGCAGCAAGGGAAAAGCAACAAATAACATACAAGGGAATCCCCGTAACGTTAACAGCTGATCTTTCAGCAGGAACTCTGCAAGTCAGAAGGGAGTGGCAGGACATATTTAAAGCGATGAAGGGTAAAACCTACAATCAAGTTTACTCTACCTAGCAAGGATCTCATTCAGATTCGATGGAGAAATCAAAACCTTTACAGACTAGCAAAAGCTAACAGAATTCAGCACGACCAAACCAGTTTTACAAGAAATGCTAAACGAATGTCTCTAGGCAGAAAACACAAGAGAAGGAAAAGACCTACAATAACAAACCCAAAACAATTAAGAAAATAGTAACCGGAACATACATATCAATAATTACCTTAAATGTAAATGGATTAAATGCTCCAACAAAAAGACACAGACTGGCTGAATGGATCCAAAAACAAGACCAGTATATATGCTGTCTACAAGACACCCACATCAGATCTAGGGACAAGTACAGACTGAAAGTGAGGGGATGGAAAAAGATATTCCATGCAAATGGAAATCAAAAGAAAGCTGGAGTAGCAATTCTGATATCAGACAAAATAGACTTTAAAACAAAGACTATTAAAGGAGACAAAGAAGGACACTACATAATGATCAAGGGATCAATCCAAGAAGAAAATATAACAATTATAAATATTTATGCCCCAACATAGGAGCACCTCAATACATAAGGCAAATGCTAACAGACATAAAAGGGGAAATTGACAGTAACACAATCATAGTAGGGGACATTAACACCCCAATTTCACCAATGAACAGCTCCAAAATGAAAATAAATAAGGAAACACAAGCTTTAAATGATACATTAAACAAGAGGACTTAATTGATATTTATAGGACATTCCATCCAAAAACAACAGAATACATTTTATTCTCAGGTGCTCATGGAACATTCTCCAGGATAGATCATATCTTGGGTCACAAATCAAGCCTTGGTAAATTTAAGAAAGTTGAAATCATATAAGTAACTTTTCCAACCACACGCTATGAGACTAGATATCAATTAAAGGAAAAAATCTGTAAAAAATACAAACACATGGAGAATAGATAATACAGTACTAAATAACCAGGAGATCACTGAAGAAATCAGAGAGGAAATCAAAACATACCTAGAAACACATGAAAATGAAAACACAACAACCCAAGACTTATGGGATGCAGCAAAAGCAGTTCTAAGAGGGAATTTTATAGCAATACAATCCTACTTCAAGAAACAAGAAACTTCTCAAACAAACAGCCTAACCTTAACTTACAGCAATTAGAGAAAGAAGAACAAAAAAACACTAAAGTTAGAAGAAGGAAAGAAATCATAAAGATCAGATCAGAAATAAATAAAAAAGAAATGAAGTAAACAATAGCAAAGATCAATAAGACTAAAAGCTGGTTCTTTGAGAAGATAAACAAAATTGATAAACCATTAGCCAGACTTATCAAGAAAAAAAGGGAGAAGACTCAAATCAATAGAATTAGAAATGAAAAAGGAGAAGTAACAACTGGCACTGCAGAAATACAAAGGATCATGAGAGATTACTAGAAGCAACTATATGCCAATAAAATGGACAAC